>NC_083726.1:4150000-4255000 GCF_028564815.1 Eubalaena glacialis
GTGCAAACACCAATTTGATTAGATTACCAATACTTAAGTATATAAAAAAACCAGAATCAATTTCATATTTTTAAATATTAATCTTCAGTCTTAAAACATAATCACCACTTCAGAGAATATTAGCCTATGCTTAGCCTTACATTCCTGAGTGCTTCTTCTCCCTACTCCTAGATTCAAAGAACTTCAGAAGTCCAAAGGATCTTATGTCTAATGAGAATTTAAAAGATGCAATGAGCATAAAATTCCAGGAGTTAATTCCAAGTTCCATAAATAAATATTAAGAGACTGGAGGTATCAGATGTTTGCTTTTCCTGCTCTCATCTCCTCCATCTGCACAGTCCTCTGTACCACGAACAACCTGGGAACTTCACATTGTTCTGAACTGGGACCTCAGTGACACTATTTTACTGACTTAGTGGAGATTACACATAGTTTCTTATGAGCTATTCTCTCTCTATATGGGGTAATGAATGGTATACTCCTATTTACTTTTACTTATTCACTCTTTCAATAAAAACATTAGGGAGAGTAAACATGGAATTCCAAGGGTTCCAACCCTGAGCTGAGGTTCTACTTTGTTTTAACATTAACAACCCTACACTTAGCATAACAATAACAGCGAAACTGAGCTCGTGCCAAGGAATGTTCTAAATGTGCTTTTACAAGGCTTAATTCATCTAATCCTCCCTGTGAGGTATTATTATCCTCACTGAGTAGGTGTCATTGGAACGTAAGCTCCAAGAGGGCAGGTATATGGGTCTATTGTGTTCACTGCTGCATTTCCTGAGCCTAGAACGATGCTTGACTCATAGCAAGCACATAATATTCACTGAATGGATGGATAAATAATATTTATAGAGGAAAACCAGAAGGTACGAAGAGGTTGCAGAACATGATTATGGTCATGGGTACTGAGTAGCACGGCTGAGACTCACACCATGATTTTTTGATTGCATTATATCAGGGGCCAGCAAACTTTTCCGGTAAACAGCCAGAAAATAAACAGTTTAGGCTTTGCAAGCCATACTGTGGTCTCTGTCACAACTACTCAACTGTGCTGGTGTAGCATGTGAGCAGCCAAGACAACACGAAAGGAAGGAACATGGCTGGTGTCTTGATAAAACTTTGTTGACAAAAACAGACCCACAGGCTGTAGTTTGCCAGCCCCAGCGTTAAATCCTCACAATAATCAAGCAAGGTACATTAATCAGAACCACAGACTCAGCTACTGAGGGCTTCGTCCAAGGTCACCAGTGGATCTGAAAGTTCATGCTCTTTCTATTAAGCCTCATGGTCTCCATGCAGATCTACCGTGTATTCAGAACTTGCTTCGGCACTTTTATGCCATAAAGCAGAACATCCACTCTCTTTTGCGTCTTGAAATTAGACCCATGACCGTAGCAGGTTGCTGGAGCTTAAGCGTACAGGCAGGTGTGGAGGGGTGTGTGCAAGTGCACACACACAGTTAATCCAAAATCTGTTTTCACAAGAAAATCTGACCTTACATTAAGTACCGTGATGTGGAAACAATGCAAAAACTCCATCTGGAAGACAGGCAGGGCACAGGATAGGCTATTTTTGTTCTCACAAGGAAAACAGCCTAACCAAAACTAAACACTAACCTGGTTACACGTGAGGCTGAACATAGCTGAATGCATTAATCATCAGACAGGATAATAAAGGGAAATATGCAAGCTCTCTCCCAACTGTTTACCACTTATATTTTTCTTGGAACAGAAATGCATTTTATATATTATATGAACCTGTAAAAAACACATACCTGGTAAAATATTTAAACACATACTCGGTACGAAGAGTATTAAAACATGAAATGTTCCATCATCGTAAAAGAATTTTGAGTTCACGAAGGTTTAAACACCCACCCAACTCCAGCTATGGTAACAAGTATGTAATAAAAACTAAACTGCACTTTATGCTAACTGGATAATCTTGATCATTATAGGCTACTCAGTATGTAGCAAAGTATGACAAACTCCTCCTTAAAGCTGGCTGATCTCAGTAAGTAAGGTACTACTTAGGAGCGACACAGTAAAATTTCAAGAGAAAAATCCAAATCAATTATTTTTCAAAATATAAAAGTAGCGTTTTGGTTTATTTAAGATTACTGCTCATATACATAAAATCATTCAAGTTCAACGTTGCCCACTATTCGACTGACATAAATACTACTTGGTTCAATAAGTTCAACTTGACACATTTACTAAGAAATTATGTGCAAAATGATATGTGGAAATAAAAAGCTGAGAAAAACACAGTCCCTCTCATCAATAAACCTTTAAAAAACTTACATCTGTCTCAGACTCTCCGGCACAGAAACTAATTTAATTGGACTATAAATGCTTAAAAACAGTAGCAGCAGTAGTTAGTATTTTTGGGTGACTGTCAAATACCAAGCACCACTTGATGTACTTTACATATATTATATTTAATGCTTACAGCAACCCTGGCAAGATATAATGCATGCATTATTTTTCTCCTTTTTCTCTCCTGAGAAAACTGGGGCTCAATTATTCCTGCCCCAAATCACACAGCTACTAAGCATCTGAGCACCTATATGATTTAGAATCAGGCCTGCCTAGGCTTTAAGTTCAGATTTTTCTTCCATATCACAGTTTAATTCCCTTAAAGCAGGGTTCTAACTTTCAGGTCCAAAAACAGGTCCCAGGGAGTTCATGGATCTCTGCAAATTGTATGAAAAACTGCATGGCTATGGTACGTGAACTTTCCTGAAAGGAAAAGTTTTTAAAGGCGAAAAAAAACGAAGGATGGTCAGGTGAAATATACTTATCATGTATCATACCTGCAAAGTATAATCACTGTCCTGTAGAGCCCTTTCAAAAACCTACTGCTCCACCTATTCATGCAATTCTGAAAAGAAGAGTGACTTATCCTCTCTTCTTTGGCTGAAAGAACAGAAGGGCTATGATACAACCCAACCCTGGAGATGCTTCACCAGAATGGCAGGAACTGTCCACTCTCACTTTCACCTTGCGAAACGCACAGAACACAGGCACGAGTTCCAAGTCCCAAGACAAACATCACTGTAGAATGTTCAACTGACTGGAAGCCATTTTTGCTTCTCTCGAAACAGGAAGGTTTATTCTACAATTCTCTGTAGGAGTTTATCCGGAGGGGCTGTCATCAGCCACCGACTTCTTTCCACACACACCATGGCTCTCGAGAGAGTTCTAAGCAAAGCCGACTATTTTGCAAACCTCCTTCAATGATGTGCATGTGAAAGTGCTTTGTAAAAAGTAAAGTGCTGCAAAAAGATTAGTTACTATTAACAAACAAATTTAAGATTCAGGTAAAATACGGTCCACATTTCTTAGGTTTCAGATGGAAAAAAACAGAACCATCACCTGCAGCCTTTACACAGTGCGTGTTTTTCATCTCTGCAGAATATTCCCTCTGTTACAGAGACTATTACCATCTTGGTTTTAAGGACATGAAAACTAAAGTTCAGAAATACCACAAGACATGCTCAAGGGTGAGGATACGCAGCCCGGGGCTCTCTGATCAGGCCATCCTCTAGCAGACGGGTGATGTGTAGGCCGGGCATGGAGTCAAAGGGCTGTGGGGTGGCCGGGTGTCGGTGCCCACGGCAGCTCCATGGAATCTCCCAAGCTCCAGGTTTCCAATCAACAGCAAAGGGCTACTAATTCCACCTCACAGCCTTTGTTGTCAGGGGCTGAGTGATAGCCCCTAAGCATCTATTGTTGGTATTACTATGTTAACTCAGTTGGAGATCCATGCTCACCACATAAGGCACTAAAGAGACAAAACCTTTAAGCATGAAAACTACTCTGATTCTGTGTTTCACGAAACTTCCATTAACAAAACTCCAAGTTGTATTTGCATTATAAACAGTCACACTAAGGAGAAAAGGTGTTATTACACAGACTAAAATTGCCCAAAGCCACCTTTGGCATTCACCTAATTCTAGCCACATTTTCCAGTGTTAACTATATTTTAATAAAATAGAAACACTATAGAATAATTATTTCTGAATGATTCAACAAGCAAATAAGTAAATGTTTGAACAGATTAAAAAGAGTTAAATGCGGGCTAAATATAAACTTTCGGCAAGGGCATGCCCCTTCTATAAACCCTCATGATGTTTTTATTTTCTAACTTTAGTCTTAATTTCTTATAAAATCTCAACTAAGCCACTTACAGAGGGAGCACACAGTCCTACGCTGAGGTCCAGAATGTGAGCGCAGGGACATGGACACGGAGCCCCATCTCAGAACCAGTGAGCTACGGGTTTCGCTGCCAGGTAGAAACAAAGAGTGACGTGTCGCAGACCCCAACACTCTTTCGTGGGCGCACGTCCACCTCTTCTCCCCTGCCCACCCCACCCCTCCTTTTCTGAGGATGGTAAGGACTGAGGGGCAGTGTTTCTCAAAGGTGGCTCCAGGCTGCAATTAGAACCTCTAGAAACGGCGGGCTCTGAAGATCTGCATGGTCGACAAGTGCTGGTGACAGGTTACTAACGATCTGTAATGATCAAGAGTGGGGAGTAGAGAAGGAAAAAAAGCAGGAAATACACTTTAGTGTAAAGTTACCCACTCACCACCGCCATTTGGTAAAAACCATTTAAAATCTCCTTTTCCTTTCCAGGAACTTGACTTGGACGATCCCCTGGACCGGCTTCTCTGCTGTACCACTCCAGTCAGGACTAGGAGAGGCAGATACGGCAGGAGAACAGCTGGAGTCTGAGCGGACTGGCCTCCTTCAACAAAGCAGTTGCGTTTCTTTTCCTCCAAGGCAGCTTTGGTTTCCCCCAGGAAGGGCTGGGAGACCCCGAGAGTTCTCCCCCAAGCTGCCTGCTCTCCCTCACTGCCCCTCGACTGTCTCAACTCTAAGACTGTGACACCCTGGAAGAGACGGTGCAGCATCTGCTCTCCCTCTCCACAAGACAAACGGCCACGAGAACCAGGAACAGAGTTACGGCGACAACTTGACAGATGTCAATAGGAGGTGGTGACTCGCCATGTTTCTAAGGCAATGCGTTGGGCAAGACCCACGCCCTATGTTAGAGGACTGTCACAGGGCTTCCCAGAGGGTCTGTGACACACACGTGCATTGGGATGGTGGCGGCTGGAACACATGGTATAGAATGGTCCTTTCTGTCCAAAAGGCCAGAAGATGCTCTGCAGGTACGGTTTTGCATTTCTTTACAACTCAGTTCTACTGGCTATTCTTTCTACCCAGAAAGGACTGGCATAAGAATGCTCCAAAGTTAATTCCAGAAGAGGATATGTTTACATACAAATATGCCTGAGTATAAACACAACTATTTTTCTCTTCTTCTTCCGATAGTTGGGTCATATATTTTTTTTAAACATTAGGCCATTTTCTTTCTTTTTCTTTTGGTTTTGCTTTTCTTGTAATTATTTTTTTCTCTTCAGTTTTAATAATTCTCCATTCAGTAAAAAGTGACTTCTGTTTCCATTCAGTACCCCCAGAGAAGAGGGAAGAGAGACATCACAGCATAATCAGAAAAGGCTTAGCAGTGCAATAAGACAAGAAATGGCAATAAAAGCATACAGATTGGAAAGGAAGAAACACAACTTCATCCTTATTCAAAGAGGACATGCTTATCTATGTACAGAATCTCAGGAAATCTATTTTTAAAAACCCCTAGAATAAGTGAGTTTAGCAAGGCCACAGAAGACAAGGTCAGCACTCAAAACTCAATAGTATTTCCATTTACAAGCAATGAATAACTAGGAACTGAATCTTAAAAAAAAAAAAAACCATTTATAATAGCTCCCTTCAAAAAGTGAAATATTTAGATACAATTCTAACAAAGCATATACAGGATCTGAATGCTGAAAACTACGAAACACTAATGAAAGAAATCAAAAGATATCTAAATAAGGAGAGAACATTTGTTGTTCATGGATTGCAAGACTCAATGTAGTAAAGATATCAATTCTCCTCCAAAGTGAGATGCAGATTTAACGTAATTCCAATCACAATCACACCAGGGTTCTGTATAGTTATAGATAAGCTACTCTAATATTTACATGGAAGGGCAAAGAAGGTAGAACTGTTTAGGCTAAAACAAAGTTGGAGGAATCACACTACCCAATTTTAAGACTTAATATAAATCTACAGTAATCAAGACAACGCGGTATTTGTAAAGAGTTAGACACAGAGATCAATGGAACAGAAGCAAATATCCAGAGATAGACCCATACGAATAGGGCCATGTGGCTTTGGACAAAGGTACAAATGCAATTCAACAGACAAAGGATAAGGACTTCCCTGGTGGCGCAGTGGTTAAGAATCCTCCTGCCAACGCAGGGGACACGTGTTCGATCCCTGGTCTGGGAAGATCCCACATGCCGCGGAGCAACTAAGCCCGTGCGCCACAACTACTGAGCCTGCGCTCTAGAGCCCACAAGCCACAACGGCTGAGGCCTGCACGCCTAGAGCCCGTGTTCCGCGACAAGAGAAAGCCCACGAGCGCAGCAACGAAGACCCAATGCAGCCAAAAATAAATAAATAAACTATAAATAAATTAAAAAAAAATAGAGGATAGTATTTTTTACAAATGGTGCTGGAATAACTGGTCATCCTTGTGTAAAGAAAAAAGAAATTTGACCTAAACTTCACATTTTACACAAGACTGACTCAAATGGAACACAGACCTAAATGTAAAACATAAACTATAAAACTTTTAGGAGAAAACATACAAGAAAATCTTTGTGATCTTGAATTAGGCACAGAGTTCTTAGAGTGACCCTGAAGGCAAGATCTATAAAAGAAAAATCTAATAAACCGAACTTCATCAAAATTATAAAACTCTTGCTATGACAAAAACACTGCCAAGAAAATGAAAAAACAAACTACAGACTGAGGGGAAATATTGTGGATCACATACGCAACAAAGAAACTGAATCTAGAACACACAGAGAACTCTCAAAACTCAACAATAAAACAACTCAATTTAAAAATAGGCGAGGACTGCACAGACACCTGACCAGAGAAGATATAAGGATGACAAATTAAGCACATAAAAAAAACATTCAACATTATTAGCCACTAGGGAAATACAAACTAAAACAAAATGCAACACCACGACATGCCTATTAGAATGGCTAAAATAGAAAATACTGATAATACCAGGTGCAAGAGAGGATGTGGAGCAACTAGAATTCTAATTTATCGCTGGGAAATGTAAACTGGAACAACTACTCTGGAAAATGGTTTTGTATCTTCTTATAAAATTAAACATATACTATCATACAATCTAGCAGTCCCACTCCTGGAGAAATGAAAACTTAACCCTGTATACAGATGTTCACAGCACCTGTATTTGTGATAGCCAAAAAGCTGGAAACAACAGAAACGTTCTTCAAAGGGTGAATGGATAAACAAACTGTGGTACATCCCTACCATGGAATACTACACAGCAGTGAAAAGGAATTCACTTTCATTAACCTGGATGACTCTCAAAGACACTATGATGAGCGAGAGAAGTCAGCCCTAAAATGTTACATATTGCATGATTCCATTTATACGAAACCTTCAAAAGAGATAAAACTACCATGGTAGAAAAGAGATCACTGGTTGCCAGGGGTTATGGGTGGGGAAAGGGTATAACTATAGAGATGGGACGAGAGAGATTTCTGGGTCGATGCAACTGTTCTGTATCTTGACTGTAGTACCAGTGGTTACATGAATCTACACAGATATTTTAAAAATTCAAAGAACTGTATACTCTCCCAAAAAGTCAACTTTACTGTATGAGAATTAAAAAGAAAAAAAGAGGCCCAGAAGAAAGAAGCAGTGCTCAGGGGGAGATGGAGAAAGAAGGCTTCTCTGCTCTCCTTACTCTGTGAGCACAGTCAGAGGGAAGAGCCCGCCTGCAGGAGCAAGTCAGCACCGGGTCTCCGGGAACGTTCCCGGGCTGGGTTCTCTGCCCGCAGCAGAGCCTCACCGCTGGGAGAAGACTCGTGTCACTCACGCAGAGGACACAGACCGCACAGCACATGCGTGTGCTCCAGAACTTCTCTAACTCTGCTGTGAACAAAGAGAGGAAAAAAGAGAGCAGCCCTGGGAAGACTCTAGAGAAGATGGAACAGTCTGTGGTCCCCTGGGCTCTGATGCCCCTCTTGGGAGAGCTGCCAGCGTGGCTGGAATGGCCCACGGGCCTTTCAGGGATCCGGTGTCCAAGCTGGAGCCCTGCTGGGATGCTGCTACGACTGCCCTGAAGAGAGGGGGGCCTAAGAGACCGTGATCCCCTAAAGGTGGGCAAACTCTGTGCAATGCCAAACAGCTGACCTATCATTTTCCCAAGCGATGAAAGTTCTTCTGTGTGGGAAGATGGGCTCCTTTTTCCAAGTGAACAGTTTCTGAAAGGCCATACCAGGAGCAGTGAGGGAAACAGGGGGGCATTCCAGGGTCATGTGATCAGAGGAAACGCTGGCTTAAGAGCAAGGCAAGGGAGAGTGCGAGGTTGCTGGGCCTGGCAGCAACAAGCTCTCAAGTTCACATACCTGCCATCTCATGACAGGCCGAGCTTCTTCGGGCATGTCCCTCCCAGGCTGGCCACGTGCTCTGGGGAGAGCCCTTATATCTGGTCCATTCGAGGACACCTTAGAGCCCAGCCTGGCTACCCTCCAGCTCAGTCAGACAGCCCCCTGCAATGTTATGTAAATACTTCTGGACTTTAAGAAATAGTAAGAAATACATTTTATATGGAACCTAATATACATACACAAACTCATACAGAAACACACGTGTGTGGGTACGTCTGCCAATGCACATATTCATCACATACCCTCCCCCCATCTTTCTCACATAATTTGTCCCAATTGGCCACAATATTTATTACAACATGTGTAGTTCTTCTTGCTAAATACTTAGGTGATACATGAAACATTTTCTATTCCATCTTATCCTGCTTCATTAAAAAAAAATTCTGGCTATGACCAATTAAACTGGTTTCATATTCCATTAATGGGTTGCAATCTACATTTTTAAAAAGCTTTGCTTAGGATGGAATTCAAACAGATCTAGGTTCAAATCATACTTGCTACAACTGGTTTGGGTGAATTACTTTTATGACCTTGGTTCTTCATCTGTGAAACAGGGGTAATACCTCTCGTAGGTAAAAGACAAGCATAAAGCACAGACCTGACACACAGTAAGCTCTCAAGAAGTCATAGCATTATTAGTACAGAAACCCTAAAATCCACTTCACCGGCTGTTAGTCTTACCATCTGGGACACAGCCTGCTCTGAGAAACTGCATCTGGGCATCCTCATTTAGAAATGCATTTATAGAGTGGCAAAATATTTCTGGCAAAGTTTATTACTCTTTATTCAACCAACATATCTATACCTTGTGCTCCATTGAAAAAGTTTTTATGTTTTTTAAACTTCTTGATGCTCTTACAGGTTTTTATTCAGGTCAGTTTCCCTCACTGTATACAGAGTAAATTCATTCAACAAAAATTTTCTGAGTACCAAGTGGGCACTATACCAGGCTACCCAGGGAGACAAAATAAAAGAGGCATATGGCTTCCGGCCAGGAGCTGCTCTAAGCCGGCTCCAAGGCCCTGTGGAGTCTGGCCCCATCCACTTTTCTTGACCAAGTCTATTCAAGATTCAAGATTCTCCCTGGCTTCAGCCAAGCTGGTTACTCCACTCACTCTTTGCTTTTCTTCCTCTCTACCTCTGCTGGTGTAATTCATCCCTTTTGAATATTCTCTTCATTGCCACGTAACTAAATTTTACCATGCTTCCTCAAGGCCCAGTCCAAGTGCCTCCTTTCCCGGGCAATCTCCACTTTCCCTACACTGTGCTGGCGGTGGCCTTCCCTCCTTCTCACAGGCCAGGATTCTAACCATTTCCTCCTTTATTCCCCTATCAACCTAGCACAGGGCGCTGCACCAACCAGATACCGTGGCAACTGTTGTCTATGAATACAGCAAGTGAAACATGTATATCTGTGTGTGGGGACCGGCACCACACGCGCTACAGATACTATTCTACCCATGAAGCTGTTGTTCAGACTCCACGGCGACTCCCCCCGCCCACTAAGGGTTTCAATCTAAGGTCAACAATAGGAATGAAAAGGTTTTTTTTTAACCCTTTTTTGGTGGAACTTTCCTAACATACCACAAAGTAGAGAGACAGGTGTAATAAATACCACATACCCATTATCCAGCTTCAAGTTACCATGCTGTCAATCTTGTTTCTCTATCCTCTTTCCACACTTTCCACCCCTGGAGTATTTAAAATAAACCTCAGACATCACATCATTTCACTGGCTAATCCTTCAGTATTTCTAACAGATATCGCCTTGACAAAAATAACCGGAATGTCGCTATTTTGCTACAAAGCTTAACTGTAACTCCTTAATGACATCTAACAGCCAGTCCATGTTCAAATATCCATGAACATCTCAAACATGTCCTTTTACAACTGGTTTCTTGAAAGCAGCACTTAAAGTCTCCAGCCAATATGGGGATGACAGGCTTCCTGTGTCTCCTTAAGTCTGTAAGATACTCTCCCCTCCTCCCCACATTATCCATCAGTGAAGGAGCTGGTTGTTTGTCTTGTACAAAGACTGACTGACTTTGTACTGGACTCTGGACTGGCTGACTGTGTTTCAATGATGTCTGGATCACGCCTCTCTATCCCTTATATTTTATCTAAACTAGTAGTTAGATCTACAGGTTTGATTTAATTCCGATTAATTCAGTTTAGCAAGAAAACTTCAAAAGGGATGCTGCACTCCTTATGCATAACACCAAGAAGTACATAACGTCCGGTTTCTCATTTGAGTGACTGATCAGTGGGTTCCGGTGTTGGGGGCCAGATATACCCGTTACACAGCTCCGTATCAGCTTTTTACCCTAATGGGCTTTAGCAGTTATTGATGTTGGCTACCTAAATCCAATATTTCTTTAAGGGGTGCAAAAGTAAAACGGTGATTTTCTTATTATACTATTCCTTCTTCACTTATTAGCGGGAATCCTTCTATAAAGAAGTGTCTCTCATCAACTCTTTGATGGCCCTGACACAGAGCTCAAACTTGAAAGGCAGGGTAAACACTGCATTCTTTCCCTTTATTTATCAATTTTCAGAAAAATGAATTAGTGCCTTAGTAATCTTCAAAAGAACTCTTACATTTTTAGCATTACATCTTATATTGTGACGGATTTTTATGTATTCGATGTGTTTCAACCCATTGCAGTCGTTTTTCTTTTTCATCCTAAAACCATCCCACCTTCGGGCAGCGGTCAACCCTTCAAGTAGGCGCTTATGTCCTTGCGACACAGCTCTACGTAGTCTCTGACAACTTTCTTGTAAATCTGTATGTCCAAGGTACATCTTCCCTATTTTCTGCTCCACCCAGAACCAGCCATTTTTCTAAGGAGCCCTGGTTCCTTTTTGGGAGAAATGGTATTAAGAAAACACAATTTGGATGCTACAGCGGCTCGCTGTTTTTAGCCCTTTTCAGTGAACAAAGCTAGAAAATATGTACTTTCTAGAAGGAATAATTACCAATCATGAATTCATACAGTTATTTCCAACTCAAACTTTATACTAAGGGTTTTTAACTTCTTTGCTTTTATATTTGTGTCTCTTTTATGCTGAAAATCTTGCTTCTTAACCATATAAACACAATTGCTTATTCTCTTTACCCTAAATGTGAAGTATGTGGTATGTACAAGGACATAAGTAAACATATACACGTGTAAATAAATATACAGAATAACAATACCCATATTACCCAGAATGCAGTTTATAATTTCTCTGTGTCTCCTTTGTTCCTAGGATACATCCCAGTAGAGCGACAAAGTCAAAATGTGATGTTTTAAAATCACTTCAAATAACTTTCTCTGTGTGATAGATTCCTTCCTCCCTCCCTCCCTTTTTTCTTTCCTTTATTTGAAGAACTGCATTTGTATTTTTTCTTTCTGATGTAACTTTTTAATTAAGTAAAACATACACATGATTTTGAAGTAAATACTATAAAACAGGTACCTCTAGAGAATTCTAATTTCCACCCCCGTCTATTCCACACTGTCCCTTTCTCTTAAAGTTACAGTTTTTTAAAGTTAGTTCATAGTTTATTCTTCCATGGTTTCTCTTTGAAAATATATGGAATTCATATTTCTCCCCTGTATCACACAAAAGACAGCATACGCTAAAAATCTTTTGTGGTTGCTGTTTCCACACACTGCAGAAGGTTCCGAATACACAGAAGACCACCTCACGTATGTTTACAACGCATTACAGTTCATTGCATGGATAAACCACAGCTCCCTACCGAGGGACGCTGGGTTGCTTCTAACAGCTTAGAATTGTAAATAAAGCTGCAATTAACGGTCTTAAGCTAGTCTCTGGGAAAGTTTCCTAAAAGCAAGACTGCTGAGTCCAAGAGTAAATATGTATTAATTTTGCTGGACACTGTTCCATTTTGCACTCCCACCATACGAGAATGTCTACTGCCCCACAGTCTTGCCAATCATGTTTATTCTCAAATAGGTGAGAAATGGTATCTCAGTGTACGGGTTAGTGTGCATTTGTCTTTTTATGAGCAAGATTGAGCATTGTTTCATTAGTTTGATGGCTCCTTGCATTTATTTCTCTGTAAATTATTCATCTTTTATAAAGTTTTAATAGGGCTATTGGTCTTTCTCTTAATTTTAGAAACTACGTATTATGGATATTAGCTTTCTGTTTGTGATTTAAGTTGTAAATATTTTCCTCCACTTTGTCATTTATCCTTTTACTTTGCTTATTTGTTCTGTGCTGTGCAAAGGCTTTTTTTTAAAGTATATTTAAATTTATCAAGCTTTTCTGTTATTGCTTTGAGAATGAGATATATAGGAAGCTTTTCTCTACACTCAGTTTGTAATGTAAACAAACTCATTCATGTTTTCTCCTAATGCTCGTAGGTTTCAGGTGTTTTTACATTTATATATCTGGGCTATTACTGCTCATTTATCCATCTAAATAAACCTGATAATAAACTTATCTAGCTCCAGAAAAAGACCTGAGAATACTGCTGAGATCATATTAAATTGATAAATTAACATAAGGGGAAATGCCACCTGCACGTAACTTGAGTCTTCCTGGCCAAGCACATTGTATGCACAGAGACCACTTTCATGTAGAATGCCTCCCTTTTAGTCGTGCCTTTGTGAGAACAACCAATATTCCTGAACAGCAAGATGTGCAATTTGCTAGGAAATAACTTATGTCTGAGGAGCGATTTATAACATAAGGGGCTTCTGAAACATTTGCACGGAAGACTTAACTAACCAAGCAGGGAGAACTTGGGCAGTGCCAAGGTGCAAGTGGAAATGGGGGGCAAAGCAGGCAGCATTCAAACCACTCATCCCAGTGCGAGCCTCTAGACCAGCGGTCCCCAACCTTTTTGGTACCAGGGACCGGTTCTGTGGAACACAATTCTTCCACGGACCGGGGGGGTGGGGTGGGGTGTTCAGGCGGTGATGGGGAGCGATGGGGAGCGGCAGATGAAGCTTCGCTGGCTTGCCCGCTGCTCACCTCCTGCTGTGCAGCCCGGTTCCTAACAGGCCTTGGACCGGTACCGGTCTGTGGACCGGGGGTTGGGGAGCCCTGCTCTAGAGCAACTTCCTGTAATGAAACTGGGGTTATGGAGTTAAATGCTCCCCAAATCCTCCAAGATACACCCATGCACGGGTGAATTATCCTCCCTCCGTAACCGCTGATGAAGTCGGCTTTACTGAGAAGCCTGCCAGGCCTCCCCAGCTCTCAGTCCCCTCCCGCTGGCTCCCAGACCCGCCTGACTCCTGTCCGCATCTCTATCTATTATCTGAGCAACCTACTGCTTTTTATCATCTCTGCACTAAGTCCAATATTTCCTTCTGCCACTGCTCTGGGAAGGGGTGGGCTCCAGGACCAACCCAACCTTCGGAGGGAATCTCCTCTGATCCGCTGGTGTTTCTACAGGCAGGCGTACTTTCCTTTACATTGCTTTCCTATCAGCATGGCTCTTGAAAATCCCTGAAAGGGAACTTTATCATTTACAAAATAGAAGAATTATCATAAGATCAGTTACACTGTAAAGGACAGGATTACTGGAAACAATGGTTGTTGAGAATTAACCGATCGATAAAGGAACAGCATATACTAAGGATGTGAGGCTGTTCGTAATCAAAATCCAATGAAGTTTAAAATGGACAAGAACTTCTATGGTCGCTAGTGCGCTAGCACACGGGGTTGACATTCTCGTCGTCTGACGCGGAGAACTCAACAGCATGTGTGAGGACCAGAAGTGTCTGTGAACTTCAAGTAAGTACACAGCTTACTAAATATATGTGTGGTTTTGGAATTGTGTTATTTGTTCCATCCAGAGAGTCTCATTTTAACACAGCTTTGAATAAATTCCTTGGTTGCTTAAAAGCTTGTTTGGTTCCTCTTCAGCAAAGCACGCAAGGGTTTGATACCAAAAAAAGAGAAAACCCTATCTTAACTTAAATCTGCCCACAAAGGATGATGGGAGAGGGAAACGTCAACAGAGTACCACTGGCGAAAGACAAAGGATAATAAACAGCAGGTCAGACTGTGAAGCCTGTAGACAAGGCCAAACAAACCTGGATGAGCCTGATGCAGAGGAGAGTCTTCTGAGCTCAGACTTAAAGTCTGAGAATACACGAGGGGGGAGAGTAGTTGCAAACATTTTGTATGAACAAGTCTTGCTGGCAGAAACCCTTCCACCGAATCCTAACCCGTGCCCTGCCCCTACGAGGACGAGCTGCAGGGAGAGAACCCACATGAGAGGAGGCTGGGGGCAAGGGGATGGTGGTGGATCCGGTCCTGAAGAAAAGGAACTCCTCCTACTGCAGGGAAAGGGGAAGATGACTCGATGCAGAGAATTCAGACTTAGAAAACGAGCAGGCGTCTGAAGTTCAGTTCAGGGAGCTACAGTAGACAGTGGAAGTGGTCTGGACCCCTTGCGCAACTTGAGGGAAAGATTTCAAGCCAGCACTATGGGATTCATGATGAGTGGAAAGGCCCAGGGAAAACTGGCTGGCATAATTTTGGAATGGAGTTCATTAGTCAGGAACTGCAATTTTCTCCAAGAACGCTTAGCAGCCTGAGGAAAGCAACAAGGGGAGCCTAGGAGACACTGGGGTAGGAAAAGGTGGTAGAGGACCCAACGCGGCTGACACCACGTCTGCAATGAAAGCCTACTCTATGCCTGGTGCCAATCTAGACACTGGAACAGTGAAGGAGAGAAACATGGTCCTTGCCTACCCTCACTGTACTTACATTCCAGGAATATCAGCGTGGACGGGGAGCAGACAAAACCCAAAACAGCATATAAACACATCGCACGACAGATGGCAGTAAGTGTGACAGAGAAGGGGAGAGAGTGCCACAGGAGTGGGAGAGCGGTGGCGGTGGGGGAGGCGGACAACTTTAAAGGGAGGAGAGGCAGGAAAGGCCGCTGACAAGATGAGCAAAAACCTCACGGAAACGAGGGAGCCAGCCACGCAACTCCCTGGGAATCAGGCCGAGAGGAGAGTCAATGCAGAAGCCTAGAAGGTGAAGGGCAGCAGGACTGCCAGGTGTCAAGGCAAAGTGACAGAGGGATGAACTCCAAATTCCTCGCTTGATATTCAAAGGCTTTCCATAACCCTGACCCAACCTTTATTCCAAACACAAAGTCTCCTTCTGCAGCCAGCTGCCCCCTGCTCTCCTCCAATCACAGCAGGCCCACCCTCCCCCTCACACCTCCGCACCGAGCTACAGGATACGCCCCCCCGCCATCTTCCGGCACCCCACCCCCGTGCCCCCGTGCCCCTGTGCCCCCGTGCCAGGGTGGGAGAGCGAGGGAGGGCTGGTCACAGGCCAGGTCATTTCCACGCTAAACGGCCGCAGTCACGACCTCCTCCTCCAGGAAACAGTGTCACGCTGCTCTTCGTGCAGGAGTGGCCATGGCGACACACGTGCTTCTTAAACTCTGCTGTACATTCAAACCACCTGGGCATCTTGTTAAGGTGCAGGTTCTGATTCAGTAGGTGTGAGGTGGAGCCTCAGATTCTGCAGGTCAAAGCCCCAGGGGACGCCTCTGTGCTTGATCCAGGGTCCACACCGAGCAGCGAGGGAGCTGCAACAAGGGTGGAAACTGACCCGAGAGAAGCCACACAGTTCTTAAGATGTGGAACCAAGACACAGGGGGACGTGACCTGTCAGAGGCAGGCTCCGGAGCAGGGAGGTAAGGGTGCACCGGGGGTCAGGCTGGCGGCCGCTCGGCGCCATAAGGAAAAAGAAGGAAGTCTGAAGAGCTAGGACGCTGGGCTGGACGCGCGGGCAGAGGGCAGAGTGTGAGGCGGGGCGGCCTCTGAGCGACGGCAGCGGCGGCGGCTCTGGCTCCTGACGGTTTCAAAGCCCCCGAGGCCCTGGAGGCCCTTCAGTTCCTGCTCTAGGAGGCCACGTACTCAGTGGATCCTTAAATACACGCTCTGGCCCAGCTCTTCATGAGCCAGCTTGAGAGAAACTGGAAGGAAGAGCCCTGCCCAGACCAAGTCTAGGGGTTATCTAGGAGGGCCTAACAAGTTCACCTCCTCATTATGGCTGAGCCAATCAGGCTGAGTGTGTGTGTACACACACTATTTTATTTAAAGAACAAGTTTAGTGCAGAGACACATTCAAAGATGTTACATTCAAAGTGTGTGTGTGTGTTGTGTGTGTGTGTGTGTGTGTAATTAGCAATATTAAGCAAAGAAAATACAACAGTCAAAAGGACTCTACTGCATTTACTTCTGACTGAAATAATCGATTTTACCTGTTATATCATTATTACAAAGATAAGTAAGAAACAGTCATCCATCCCTTCTGTCTAGAAAGGCGAAGTGTCCATGAATATCTGAGTACCTATGGGGGGGTCAGGCCCTCGGTCAGGTAATGTACACACAGAGAATAGGAAGCTAAGGTACCTGGCCCTAAAGAAAGAAATACAGACCAGACAAGGGAGACACACAAGAAGAAAATAATTACAAAAACAGCTTCAGGAATGCCACAACAAAAGCTAGTATAGACAGAGAAAATTAATTTACTTTTTTACCTATAACTTCAAGCATTTCACTTTTTCTGTCATTGTTATCAGTATAATATTATCTTTGATGATTAATTTTTGTTGTTCAGCTCACTTAAACCATGAAGTGAAATGATAGGAAATTTTTTAAAAATCAGAAAAACCTGGGAGTCAGAAGACTCTTAAAGGCTTATGTGGTCCATTCACCTGCTTAAAATTAGGACCACACCTACCCACATCCCAGACAGATGTGGTTTTTTAAAAAGCCAGATTATACTTTAATCCATTTAAGTACAAACAGTTTACAGCTGATTGCACTTAAATCAGCCTCTTCTGTTTTAGGCAGCATTTTTAAAATATCTGCATCACAACGGCCTAATTTTTTTCAACTTTAATTAAAGACCATGTAGACAAGCAGCCAGCTTTTGTTATTCCCTGGGGTGTAGCTTAAAACAGATTTTTACATAATTACTAATAATGCCTAGGCAAAAGCAGGGAAGAGGTGTATGATAAAAAAGCACAAAGGATTATGTAAAATGTTCTAGCCACTTGATTCATAAGTTTCAAAAACAGGAAAATAGGTACTTTCCAGCACAAACTGTATCGTGATGTGACATTACGTTTCACTTTCACCTCTTTAAAAGAGTTTATGCCTGCTATGCTGTATTACAAATTTATCAATTACCATTTTCACATCTAATCTCCCTAGAAGGGTTAGAGGAAAAGGAAAAAGCAGCAAATGTAGCTTAAATAAGAGCTTAAAGAAGTTTAAGTGTTTAAAAAAAAAAAATTTAAGAATATTCATTTGTTCATCCCTAAAAATTTACAGAGCACTTGCCCTGGGCAAGGTACGGTGCTAGGAGCTGAGGAGCTGAGGGAAACAGCACCGAGTTTACAGGCTCCTAGTATTTTAGATGGTATTTTAATCTCTGCTCAAAATCACCCACAGAAATACCAAAAATAGTCCTTGAACTGGTAGGGCAACAACGAACAGCTAACTTCTCTCCCAAAAGGACAGCAACAGTCAAGTACCATCGTCTCACCAAAGGAAAAACATCCTCTTGCATTCCTATCTTTCTCAGATTCTTTCCTCGCCAATCTGTCCTCCTATTTCCACCTTATCATCACGCCCCTGATCAGGCCTCCCTGTCCTCCCACTCCAGACACCCGGAGCCGGCTTCTCAGTGGTTCCCCACCCCCAGGAGTGGCTCTTGTCCAAGCCCTTCCAGGACGCTCTTATCAAGTTAGGATAGGCTAGTTTATGCTGCAGTAACAACCCGAAAAATCCAAGTGGTTAGAAATAACAAAGCTTATTTCTTGCTCGTGTCATTGAACAGCTGTGTGGTGGTGGGCACATTAGTTAACCTCTTTGGCCCTCAGTTTCCTCATCTGCAAAATGGGGAAAATAACATCAAGAGGGTTAAATGATAAGAGGTCAGCACTGAGAACCATGCCTAGTGCTGAGCAGGCACTCAGTAAGTGTAACTATTATCGTCGCTGCCGCTGCCGCACTCAGTAAGTGTAACTATTATCATTGCTGCCGCTGCCGCGGACACCCAAGCCTCGTGCTTTTACTCCCTCCCAAGCTCTGACCACACCGCGTCATAGCTCTATCGCCTGTGGCGCACACTAGGTCAGAAGCCACCTGAGAAAAAGGACTGCATCTGACTCGGTTTGTGAAACTGAGAGCTTAACACAGACTCTTGGCACATGGCAGGCCCTCAGTAAACGCTTGCTAATAAGCTAAAGGGAGTAATGTGGAGCAATTACCCCTGTGCGTGAATAACCCCCCAACGGGCTGTGTACACACACAGAGGGCCATGGTAACGAAGGCATGCTCACAGAGGCACCCGGACTGCAAGACACCTGACTAAAAGCACAGGAAGAGGATCAGAAACGTCATCCAAGGATGGAAAGACGGAGCGCCTTCAGGCCACGCATGAGCCAGGACCTCCAGGACACGGGCTGCTGCTCCCAGGAAGTTTAAGCCAAGGCACAGGTCCACCTCCACCACAGGAAATGAGCAATGCAGGATCCCGCCCTGGGCCCTGGTTCTTACTCAGGGCCGTGATTCCTCCGCAGGAGGCTGTACCCCCAGCCCCTAAAAGCCAGCCCCCACACGGTGGAGTGCTCTGAGGTGATGCAGCTGTTCTGTATATTCAGTTGGGGTGACAGTTACACAGATGTACAGATTTGCCCAAACTCACCAAACCGTTCATTTAAAATCTGCGCATTCTGTCTGTACGTAAATTGGGGGGGGGGGTGGGGGTGGGGGGCGGGGGGAGGCGCGGGCAGGTTCTGGACCCGACCCGCTGGTGCTCTCCTCAGCTCCCGACTCCCTCCCAAACTAGAGCCTGAGGAGGGGAGGGAAGCAGAGAGGGAGGGGAATTCGCGAACACGTAGGTGAACGTGGCCTCTGCTGACGACACCGTAAGGACTCCGCATCCCCCGTGCTCCTGCTCCAGAGCCCCGTGCAGAGTGGGGGACGCTCTGCCCTACCACCCGTCCCGCCTTCTCTCCTCTACCGCGGAGTCGGACTGCCCAGCCGGCAACCATCATCTTTCACCTCTTAGCACCTTCCTCTGGGCTCTGAGCTACTGACGGGCTGGGGCCGTTTCTTTCACTTGCTTCTCGGCTGCACTTGGCAGAGTGCTTGGCACACAGGGTGCTCTTAATAAATATTTGTTTCTCTGGCAATACGTTTTTAGAGTTACCTTCAAAGATATGAAATATACTGCCTTTAGATAAGAATGTTACTTCTAAGCAAGAATAATGGCTAAACTACATTAAATCTTGGTAACTTGGTAAAGATTTAAATCTCTTCTTTTTTTGGATATGTATGAATCCTACTGTCATGATTTATAAGTCCATAAAAGCCATATATTTACTGGGCAGAATAGACAGTAAGCCTGGAATGCCTAACAGCATGAGAATTCTTGCTATAAAGATTACTGATGCCTCAGGCTTTTAAAAAACGAGATGTCACACGAAGCTGTACATCAGGAGCTTGCCCTAAATATAAAACATTACCTACTGCTCTATCAATTCCACTTTAAATCACAGCTCCCGGCACTGTGGCGGGAGTATGTAGGCATGCGTGCACGCGCAAGCACACAGGCTGGTGTGTGTTTAAATTAACACCTGGCAACCTAAAAACAACAGCTTAAAGGTAATTGTCAGAGCATGAAACACTGCACTAACCGAGAATGTCCAAGGCTGTGGACGGGCACAGTAACACATCCAAAGCAACCTTGAAATTTGGTGTGATATTCTGTAAGAAACTTCAGTTTTTCAAGATCAATACTTTGAATCGAATGTTTTGAACCAGAAATCATGATTGTACAGCACTGGAGGGGGTATATCTCAAGCCATGAGTATGTAATTCCATAAAAGTAAAACTGGTTTTTCTGAGCTTGTACACAAATTTGAAACGGCTAGAAAGCCTGCAATACTACAAGTAGATACTGATGGTCCACGTATGCCCATGCTCCACACACTGTGGTTCAGGTCAACTCGCCAACGACCCTACTAAGGAGACTGTAGACCTACTTTGCACGTGAGGGAGGGGAGCAGGGTGCACAACTCCGAGCCAAAGGTCAGGCAAGAGCACTGGAAGCTCAGGATGGTGGGGCAGGGCAGGGCAGGGGTGAAGGGCTGACTCTGGCTGGGGTCCCCTAACCCCTGCGTGGGGCCTTTCTGACGGCACCGTTCTGGTAACAAACAGCTAAGTCACTCTCTGCTGTACAAACTTTGAAGTATCAACTATAGTTCGAATTTTTTGCCTCTCATCACAAAGGCGGAACTTGTTTTCTTCCGTTTTTTACAAAGGTAAGTAAAACTAATACACAGTGTACACAGAAGTCTAATAAATGCCAATTTAATACCTGTAGCCTAAATGAGTATGACCAATTGGAGAAAGTGTATCAGTGCTTAATTTTCTAATAAGGCCAAGCTGAACTGTTTATAAAAACTATAAGAGAATAACACTTTTACTTTGCATGCGAATTCTAGTCACAATTCTGACATTAACTAAAATTTCAAAACACTTTCACAAACAGTATGCTAAAAACTCCTTGAAAAAGGTTTTATCCTATCTGTATTTACTGGTGCTATAAGAATATCCTTCTTTTAAAACTGCTAGAAATGATTTTCCGAGATTAAAAACAAATCCATCTTATAGATAATACAGAAAGGACTGATTTCTCTCTCTCTTCAAAATGCTCAATGAAACATCCCTCCCGCCCTTGGAACACATTCCCCAGGGGCCCTGGAGGGGAAACAGCAAAATTCTAAATCTGACTAAATCTGGCTCTAGCCAGGCTTCCCCACCCTGGGCCTCTACTAGCCTTTGCTGCGGGCACGGCTGAACAGGGCTCCTCAGCCCAGGGTGAGGGCACGGGGTGCCACTGCCCATCTGCATTTTAAAAATCAGCTGGTACTGCCCCCTCTCTGCATGGAAGCTCTGAGATAGTTCTCTTTGGGTTGGGTTGGGTTGGGTTGGGTTGGGTTGGGTTGGGTCGGGTCGGGTTGGGTCGGGAGAGAGAGAGAGTGGGAGAGAGAGAGAGAGCGGTTGAGTTGAGAGCTGCCAGGGTTGAAATACCAGCAGGCGAGGGACACGCCTTCCCCCTCCCCACTCCCAGGGGCCTGCCAGTCGGATTTTTCTGTCAACGACACCCCCCTCCCCCCGCCCCTCCCAGCTCAGACTTCCCCTGCCGGCTGGCCTCCTCCACACCCCCAGGCTGTCCGTTCCAGGGCTGCAGGTGCGGACCAAAGTCACTCCTTGCCACCAAAAGGAGGAGGGTGTGATCTGTTTCAGAAAACATATGAAACTGTATTTCTCATCTCATCTCATCTGTGGTCCTCAAGTCTCCTCTTCCTCCCTCCTCCTGCACTGACTGTACGGGCCTCAAAAGATGCAAACTCCAACCCCGCTCCTGTCTGAACTCTGCCATGGAAATGACTTATTTTTAAAGTTTCCTGTTGGAGTTTTTCAGTGCGTAAATTCAACACTGTCACTAAATCATACCAAGTAAACAGCGATGAGTCATTCTCAGAAATCAGTCTCACGTTAAACCAATTATTCAAATGTCTGAGAGTAACATGAGCTAAGTGCAGCTTGGGGAAGGGTTTGTAACATAAGATGTACAGTAATACAAACAGTCTACCCGGAAAAGGACAATCACACCCCACCCACCCACCTAACAAGCAAACTTCTGATCAGCTGTCCCAGCTCACAAGAGGGAACAAGGTTTCCTGCAATTCTCAGCAGAGGGGGCTGAAATGATACCTATGGGCCTTCTCAGAAAATTTTAGTCAAACAAAAACTGGAAATATTCTTTAAGCTCATCATAGCTATTTAGTTATTTTCTTTTAAGGCCAATAGTTTACTGTCTCTAAATGATTAAAGAACATATATTCTCTCTGCTTATGTATGTATGTGTGTCTGTATATATAATAGTATATATGAGTAGACAGAATTTCGTTTAATATAGCTATCTTTTTTGGAAATGTCAGTCTTTCAAGACTGGACTCAGAAAATTAATTACTTAAAAGTTGTCTGGATAAGCAAAGAGAATCATTTTTACTCTTGCACCTGAAAGGCTGATATTGGATATTCTGCATGCATTTATTTACAAACAGAACTAGAATCTGTGACCACAAGCAGGAAACTGGAAACACTGTGTCTTTGGCTAATGATGTCCTCAGCAGACAACCACCACAGAGGTGTGGCCAACACTGAGTCTGCGCTGAACGCAGCAGGAGGAGCAGGCAGCTGGGGGACGCAGGGCCAGGCCGCCTGGGTTCTCATGTGGCTCCACCACTGACTGGCAAGTATTTTAACCCTGACAGGCCTCAGTTTACAAATCTGTAAGATGGGGATAATAACATCACCTACTCTAGGAAATACTTGAGGATAAATGCACTGGCTTACGTAAAGGGCTTGGCAGGTGTCTGTCACAGTCAGCAGTATGCAATGCTTGCTTCTATTATTGTGACTGCTTTGTCACAATAATTCATTTTAGAAGCAATTTACTTTTCCATGGTCTTAAATAAGGTTTAAAATTTTATTTTTCAAATCTAAATAAGTGGCCAAGGTAACTAATGCCTTTTCTCCCAAAGAAAATGTAGGTACTTCCAAATGTGGACAAGTTATTACCACTAGTAGCATAAAGACTATAAGCAAGGAAGTGACTACAGTGACTGACCACAGGCTTTAGGTTTGGTTAGGAGGAGAGTCTTGGTCACTCCTAACCATATTATCGAGTTTGCTCTCAGGAGAGACAGAAATACATCACACAAATATGTGAAAGCCTGACAAGGGCTCAAACTGTTTCCTCTCCAAGGTGTATGCATTGTTAACAGAGGTCTGAACTGAAGGAACCACAAGGCTGATAATGGAATTGTCGGCGTGATGCTGATCACAGGGAAGATGGAGGGCTGCGGAGAGTCGGGCCTCCCCTGCCCACCTCAAGGGCAGCACCACACAGACATCCTAAGCACTGCGCAGGCGTGCGCGTCCCTGAGGCAGACTTGGGAGGCTATCTGCCTCAAGGGCGAACGTGGCCAGCAAGGGACCACGTGTGGTTTTCCCGTCCAGGGCCCGGCCTCCGGCATTCCCGGGCTCCAGGAAGCTGCCCGGCGAGGGAAAGCAAGCCCGTCCTTGCGCAGAGGGAGGGCAGCTCCCAGGCAGCCAAGGAACTGGCAGAGCCCCCAGCCTTCTCCCCGCCTTGGCTTCCGCTCATGGTGCTGCCCCTCAGGGGCCCAACGCACAGAGGCTGAGGCCCTGCTCCCGGAGGCGTCAGCAGTGGGGATGACGGCTGCTCTGCGAGCCGGGCCCCGAGCCAGGACCTTCCGACAGGCCGCGCCCCGAGAGGCAGAGTGACCTGGTGGCACACGGGCTTTGGGACTGGATGGGATAAGCGAACCCCTCTACAGAACACCCCACTCGGGAACACCTAGGAGGCACTCGTGAAGGGCAGTCGTCACTCGCGTTATCACGAACAATAATTTCATCCTCAGAACAAATGCATGAGGCCAGTAAGGTTATCTCATTAGAGGTGAAGGAGCTGAGACTCTGAGAAGTAAAGTGTACCAAGGCTGCCTTCTTAGCAAGTAAAAAAAAAATGGAATTTAAACTTTCTTTTTTCCCCAAATCAAAATTTCCCCATACACTGTGCTGAAGGTAAGAGTGTGAGAACGCCAGAAGCAGGGAGTCGGGGGACGCTCACGCAGTAAACACCCGCCTGGGCTACCTCCCAACTGCTCTGCTTGGCTGACAAGACTCACTTTTGTGACTAACTTCTGGAGGGCCCAGGGGACCTGGGTGACATCCTGCCACTGGGCAGCCTTTGTACCACCCATGATGCCAAGAATGAAAAGCCAGAGCAGTAGACAAGAGTGGAGGGATCCGGGATCCGACCAGGACGAAGTCCCTGGAGGCTGGGGTACACAATGAGGGAATAAATGGATCTGAAACAGAATAGATCATTTTCAGAAACGGAAGATATTTTAATGAACCTACCAAGACTGAAACTGTCCTAAGACTCACAACTCCTCCCGTGGAGTTCAGAGCCCGTCCGTACGGCAAACAAAGGCCCACACGGCCTAGCTGGCCAGCCCTCCACTCTGGCCCCATCCCAGGTCCCCCGCCACCCTGCCACCCCACCTCCCACTCCCTCGGTCCTGGTTAAGTCCAGCACACAGCACGTGGTCCCACACACCTGCTCACAGGTGCTCATCTGCCTGCAAGGCCAACCCTCTTCTCTGCCTGCCTCTTTCTCGGTCACCCTTGAAGGCCTAGATCCCAGGGCTCTTCCTGAAGCTCAGAGGTGAGCCATTGACATCGACCATTTAGAATGTTTCTACTACTCATTCTGAATACTTTCCATACACCACTTATTCGACTCTATTTTCACACCTGTCTCCCCCTTTACAGTGTGAATTCCTTGAGAGTAAGCACGAGGCCAAATCCATTTCTTCATCCCCAGCGCCTGGAGTACTGGCTGGTACACAGCATACGGCAGATACAGATTTGTTGAACTGAACTAAAAGCCTACACCACGCCGCCAAATAGCACATTCGTTCATATTTGGAGTCAAAATTATTCCTGCTTTTACTCTTAACTGCAACACAGCAGTAGAACTGAATTAAAACTAAATTCCACAGCTTGAGACTAAATATCACTCTTGGTCCATTAGAATGTGATGGGTCTGAAATTAAATTCTATCAGAATGAGATAAGCAATAGGCTTTTAAGGGGGGCGGGGGGAGCAACCTCATAGTGACTTCAAGTGTTGATGAAAAAAAGGCTTTTTATAGGAACGCGACTTTGATCCTCCAGGAAAAAAAACAAAAAACAAAAAAACACGAAATATGCTAAAGATCAAAACTGTTTTCGATGTGTGACAGAGAGTTCGATTATATTTTTTTAGAAAAGGAGAATACTCTCTAACATTTGAAATAAGAGCACTTTTCTCATTTAACCAGAGAAATGAAGCCTGGGGAGATATAAAGAAATTTCACAATGTCAAAAGCACTCAGATTTTATTAAGCTGAGATATGTAACAGAAATCTTGGGCACTCATGCACTCGGCAAAAGCTAATATACCCAAATCAGAACACCTGACAATAAAGGGTGAATCAGAATTCCTATTCCCCTCAATGTTCCACACATTGGAAAAATAACCTTTATTAGTTCTCCCCTCTCTCTCTGTCTCTTACACATACACACCACCTACCACCTCCATCCCAGATATTACTTGTTGGCAAAATCATCCAGATCCTATGCTCACGTTTTACTTTTTCAAATCCTTCCACTAAAAATATGATTGAAACTGTAATTGTTAAAGCCCCCAGACCTTGGCCGGGAAGGGTCAGGATGGTGTCCTACTCTGAAAGTAGAACAAGAAAAGAATTACCTTGGTCACTAATGAACTTGGCATACGCTCTTCTTGTCACAGAGGAAAATCAGAATTCGGCATTCATGCCCCTTTCCTTTCTTAATAGTATTTTCTTATTATTATTAAAGTGATTCACATTCACTGTAAATACTACAAAAAAATATATGGGAAAAAGAAAACAATCCTTAATTTTACCAGCCAGAGATAACTGCTATTAATGTTGTAGTGTATTTCTTTGGGGTCATTTTGCCATGCACATCTGTATTTGTGTAAATATACATATAAGATAGATACAAAAATATAAAAGTAGGGGTTTATGAGATACAATGTTGTGTCCTGCTTCGAATTCCCACTGACCATAATGTCATGAGCACTGGGCCAATATGGTGCATGCTCTTTGAAAACATGGTTTTATTGGTTACATATCGTATCACCATAATTTATCGAAACATTCCCAACGGATGGAAAAGTAGATTGTTTCTAATATTATCAACAATGCTGACGTCGGCATAAGTATGACTGCAGCTGACCATGACGGAGTGCTTATCTGACATCGTACATGGACGATCTAATCTACTCCTCACAGCTGCTCTTTGCCATAAGAGCTAATATGACCCCCTTTCTGGCTGAGTAAACTGAGCTGCAAAGAGGCTAAATACTCTGCTCAGGGTCACCCAACTATTATTTAGCAGAACCCCAGGTGTAAACCTATTTAGTGTGGTTTGAGCCTGAGTTTCTCATTTATTTATAGCTAAGTCTATGACAATCTTCACTATTTCTAATCCATAAAATATCCTTGGTTATTCTGAAAAATCAACTAAATACTATCTAGACTTCTATGGTTCCATCTTTAACCCTTTACTCCTCTTTTTCTTTTAATATTTTATTTATTTATTTATTTGGTTGGTTCATTGCACCAGGTCCTAAGTGCGGCAGGCTGGCGGGCTCCTCAGTGGCGGCACGCATGTGGGATCTAGTTCCCTGACCAGGGATCGAACCCGGGCCCCTGCATTGCGAGTGCAGAGTCTTAACCACTGTGCCAAGATTTATTGTGGTGTTCGTTACGGGTGAGGTTAGATTTTTTTCCAACTAGTTAACCAATTACCCCTGGTTCACTTTTATAACAAACTTTCCTTTTCTCTCTGGGTTTCTGGGCTTTCCTTCTCACATGTTAACTTTTTATAACTTCTCAGGTGTCTGCTTCTAAAGGATGCTCTCTTCCACTAACCTATGGATTTCTGTACATTGTTGATTATTTTAACTTCAGGGTATATTTTAATACTGTTGAGATAATTCCTCAGTTATTTTCATTTTTTGTCAAAATTCTGGGTTCCCCCCTCAGGGGACTGTAATTGGCCTAGCAATTAACAATGAGTCTAAAACCAACGCATATCTTTACAATATTCCATATTTCCATCCAGGAACAAGGTACATCTCTCAGTTTATGTGGCTGGTTTTCCGCTCACCTAAGTCTCTCAGATACCTCTTGTTATGGATACTGCGAAATAATGGTTTTTACTATTAAACACAAATCCGTTTAAAACCCCTGTAGTCTAGAAACTGACCACATGGCCTAGTAAAGGAAACCGGATTCCAGGCTTTTACAAACTGCTGAGTCGCCCCGGGCAAATGACTTCCCCACTGTCTTCCTTTAGGTATCTAGGATATGTGTAAATGATGCTTCTGAGAAATATGCACGTCCCTGAAATGCAGTTTTCTACGCTAATCTCCAGGAAGTCACAGACTACTGCAAACAGTGCAACAGGAACTAAGGAGTACAATCACTGCCGAGAACAAAGTCAGTCCCACATGCGTTGTTTTACAAAAGGTGCCCCCTCGTAAGGACTCGCACACGTTGGTCCGAGATTTCAAATGTCTCTTTCTCCAGCGAATGTGGATGCACTGGAGCACAGCAGAGAATCTGGGTCTGGAGGTCAGACGTCAGCCTGCTACTGCTCCAAGCAAGTAACTCAACTCCCCAAGCTCTGACTAACCAGTAAATCTGGATACTCATCCACTGCCCCTTAATTCCTCACACTGCACATTAGGTATAGTGGCAGGTGTTAAACCAGACACGTGTGCCCCGCCGGCACGGAGCTTACAGCCTCCTGGGGAAGAGTGCAGTGGGAACCACGGAAGAGCCTGGTTAGTGCGCAACAGTAACAGACTACAGTAAATTGTTGTATTTGATGTATATATTTAGCAGGATTCTTCCTTTTAAACAACATGAAGCCTTTTCTGCAAAAGAACAAGCTGATCACTCTACAAGATACAGAAAAGGGCTTGTGGGTCTTTCAAAAGAAAAAATTTACAATACACTCAACCATGACATGTGTCCTCAAGATAGGAATTTTAATTTCATTTACTGTAACAGGAACTATAAGTTCAGGAAACTAATGGTGACGGTTTGATTTATGAATTTTGACATATTTCTTGAACTGGGATTACATTACAAAGAAGTGGAATTCTAAGCAAGCCAGCTCTTGCCTATACATTCAATCTTCGAATCAATAAGCTGGGATTCTGTGCAACGTGCTTCTGACAGACAGAAAACACAGAGTCTAACTGAGATGGGCCATACACCTGTAATTTAAAAGTTCCTTAACACACTCTGGGGATTGAGCTAGAACAGATTTTGGTATCCACACAGAAAACACTTCAGCTCTCTACTCAATAATAACGAAAGAGAAATTCAACTCAGAAAGCATTTGTGGTCAAACTGAAGAGAAAAAAAAAATTCTCATCCTAAAGAAAGTTCTCATATTTGCTTTCATGCTGCTTCCTCCCAAAAGTCCCATCTATTAGGAAAGTAATAAACAGAGAATACAGAATATGAGGGTTTCTGTAAACACCTGTGAAATGTGTACAAATTTCCATTTAAATACGTACAATGGGGAGACACTGAAATGAACTAGATCTGCTCATTTACAGTGAGGTTGGTGCGGGAGGGCAGAGCAGGAGGTGGTAAGCAACACCAGACACCAAGACACGCTATTAGATGCTTTACGTAAGTGATCACATTTAATCCTTCCAACCCGGTGAGGTAGGTGTAACAGTTTCCACTTTACACATGAAGAAGCTGAGATTCAGAGGTTAAGTCACATGTCCCAATTTATACTTTATACAGCTAAAAAGTGGTGAAATTAAGAGGCAAATGTGGGGCTTCCCTGGTGGCGCAGTGGTTGAGAATCTGCCTGCCAATGCAGGGGACACGGGTTCGAGCCCTGGTCTGGGAAGATCCCACATGCCGCGGAGCAACTAGGCCCGTGAGCCACAATGGCTGAGCCTGCGTGTCTGGAGCCTGTGCTCCGCAACAAGAGAGGCCGCGATAGTGACAGGCCCGCGCACCACGATGAAGAGTGGCCCCCGCTTGCCGCAACTGGAGAAAGCCCTCGCACAGAAACTAAGACCCAACACAGCCATAAATAAATAAATAAATAAAAGGGTAAACAAACAAACAAACAAAAAGAGGCAAATGTGGGCTTCTCTAAGACTTGTCTGGATTCTCTGCGCTATCCCAAGCCTCCTGTCTGTTGTAAGGTTCCCCCATAAGCATCACTCATATTTATGGATCCAAATGTTACAAGCCGAGGGAAGACAGAGGAGCCAGTGCCAGGAGAGCCCAATGTCAGGACATTTTCAATAGCCTATCTGGAATTCCCCAGTTAGTCAGGCATAGAGTTATGGTATTGAAGCTTCCTGTAAAAATGGAAAAATACGTGTCTGGGAAAGAGGGCAGATTAGCCATTATCATCCACGGAGATCTAGGGAAAGGGGTTTCACAGAAGACTAATCCTCAAGGGAGAAGCAAGGAAAAGTGGTGGTGGTGGAGGATGATTAGGAAGGTACCACTTTTACTCACTAAAGTAAAACTGAGCGACACTAAAGTCAAATTTTGTGTATGTCATGGTTTTGCCAGGGGTCAGTTTATGGATGCGTATCACACTAAAGTCTTAAGTAAAAACAACAGCACACATATGCTGCAATATGCACCAGAATTAACAACGGATAATGTATTTACATACAGAAACTGTGGGTGGGGGGAGTATAAAGCAGGGGAGTAAGGAGTAGATTGACAGGGTACAGAGGGGAGCGGGGGCTAGAAAGCTTCCCTGCACTGACCTCAGAAGGTTTTGAGGAGGAGGCACCTCATGACCTTCGGTTCTAAAGGCCAAGTTAAGGCCCCTGGGGTAAAGAATGCAGGCTGGGAAGCCCACACAGGGCAGGCACAGGCCAAGAAGGCAGGTGCCGGCCTTGTGGGAGGACAGAGCACCAAGGGCCCTGCCACCTCAACCCAGTCTAGGGCAGCACAAAGGAAACACCAGCACACACCTGTCAAGCGCTCACTTCTCTGCAGAACACTCCCTCGGTCAATTCTCCGGGTAACTGTAAAGTCAGCCAGCACTGACGCAGAAGACAAGGACTGACCCCTGATAAGAACAATAACCTTAAGAAAATAATTAGGAAATAGCAAGAGATTTTTTTAAGTTTCATGATTTAATAGGTGAATATGCTGCTTAAGAACATTTCAAATAGAAAGAAATCATTTTTAAAAACGATTTAATAGTTTGCCTGCTCACGGCTTCTCCCATCTGGATGTGAAAGGTACCCCTCCCCTCGAAAAAAATCGTGTTACGAATGCTTAACAATCATAAATTTAGTCTAAAACTTTAAGATTAATGAAAAAAGTGCAATCAGATCTACAAAGCCTAAACTTCAGATTAAAAATTTTTTTAATTATTTGCAAATATTATGCTATATAGATGTCCTAACAGTCTAAAATATAGAGATGGATAAATCAAATAAAAATAAGGTAAATTACAATAAGTTAGAATATATTCAAATATATCCTAAACATAAAAGACTTTCAAAAATAATTACAGAACCCAGAATTTAGAAGAATATTAATTTTTGTTTAAAAAAGTTATTTTATTTTTACTACATGTTTTTGTTTGCAAATATAGTCAGGACATTTTATAGTAAAACTGAGACTCCTTGAAGAGGAGGCCTGTGTCTTATCTGCTTTATATTTTCAGCATCTAAAACTGTGCTCAGTATGTAGTGGACAGTTGACAAATATTTTAAAATAAATTCTCATTCAAGAAAAATTTACTGAATGCTTACTATGTAGCAGGTACAGTTTAGATGTTGCGAATCACACAATGGGTGAAACATTTTAATGAAAAATGTAACACAAAGATTTCATATATATGTATATATAAAAGTGAAACCTACCTTCAAAATAGATTATTCCAAATTGGGGTGGCCAAACAGTTTATTGTCTTTACACTTTGAACTTTTCCATATAGGACAGGCTTATTTTTAAAATGAAGTTATGCCTTTAATGAAAGCTTTATGCGTGCATATGTTTGAACACATGGGATCAAACATGTGTGAATGCTAGCAATCTTTTCTATCAGGAGGAGGAGGAGGAAGAGAAGAAACTGAACAGCATTTCCACAAAACCTTTGGCAGAATGGATTCAGTAGCCAAAACAGTGGATGGCCCACCTTAGTCAATATGATTTCTTTGGGGGAAACAGAAGGTAGAGAAACTAGATCACCTGCTCATCCATTTTTGATAATGGATATGGAAAAACAAAAACCATGTTTGGTTTTTCTTCTAATAAAGCATTCAGTTAAAGAATTCATGACAATAGCAAAGAAAAGAAGAATGGGGAAGAGAAAAAGTAAACTATACACTCCTTATTCTAACAAAGAAGAAGCTGGAGAATGCTTTCTTCATGCTTACAGCATTAATACCCATGTGCTTCCCACACTAGAAACCAAAATAAAATCTCCATTTCAGGTCCACAAAGGTTTTAAAAGTAAGCTAACCACTACAGATGAAGCAAGAAAATACCACGTAAGTCGAGCACACAACACAAGGTAAGAAGTCGCTAAGGAGTTAAGCACATCTCCCTACCATGACTTGGTAAAGGGAAGTCTAGAAATTCCTTTACAATTCAGGAAATACTACAATCCATCATGTGCACAGACCTAAGAGTTCAAGATTCATGGAAGACTGGGTAAGACAAATTTCTGAGCAGATTTTCAATCTGAAACCAGGCAACTTGATCCTCTTAAACACTGCCCAAGGACACAAATGGAAAGGAAGATTATTGCCCTTCCTGCTACTGTGGTGCAGGCCAGCTCCCGTCCTGGCTGAGACAGGGCTACTCCAGGCACTGGCACAGCCAGACCGGAGGACCACGTCACTCATCTGCTCCTCTCCGACAGCCCTCCCCACAGGGACTTTGGTTAGAGCTGCTAGTGCCCGTGCGGATCTCCCTACTGAGGTGAGTCTGTCTTCTCCAGAGCACGCGGCACATAGCAGTTTCCAGTCAATAAATGCTAGCTGAATTAAATCACACTTAGTCTCTCTGAGCCTTGGTTTCTTCATTTAGAAAATGATGATAATATCTTTTCAGCCTTTTCCACAGAGGTGTCAAAAGGCTCCAAAGAACTAATGCAGATGAAAAGAACTTTGTAACAGGGAAAGGGCCACATAACTAACTATAGGGGGAGCCATCCAGCAGGTGGGCACGCACTCAATGCAATGAACAAAGTTACACAGACAAGCACAGAGACCAGGCTGGGCTTAAATGGCTTCTGATCAAACCTCAGAGCAGTCAGGTAGTACACAAAGATTCCAGGAAGTGTGTGTCAGTAACTCTGGGATTCCAGTTCAACGAGGCAAGGATGGCCCCTCGGTGCTCCTAGAGGGGAAGATGCACAGGAGGACACACCTGTCTGTCTTATTCATCTAAGGGTCCAAGGCTGGGACCATCCACATTTGATGCATGGATGAATCAGAGACAGGGATGTGAGCAGCAAACGGGTGGCAGACTTGGACCAAGAGCAGGCCCAAGGGGGCTGGCTGGCCTGGGAGAGCGGGGTTCACCAGCCTCCAGCATCTTCGGTCTCAAGTCATTCAGGAAGTCCATTTTAAACCCCTTCTCCAAACCCTTGGAGAGCTCCCAAATGAGAAGCTCCATGGTACAGGGGAGAGAGCACAGGCCCAGGAGCTCACAGACAAATCTCAACTCTACTCTGGACTCTGCAAATCACTAACTGATGGCCTCTCCCTACAGTGTGGTCGGCAGAACCGGATTTGCAGGGCTGATGCAAAGATTAAAGTGGATAATACACGTAGTTCACTAAGCACAACACTGGACATAGTAGACACTAAACAAATCGTGAGTCCCTTTTTCCCTCTGGGTGAGGGATGAACTAAATTAAGCTCAATGATACAAGATCCCCCTAACTCATACTTTTAGTCTTAGAGTAGAGAAAGAGCCAAACATCCCTTTAGGCCCCAATTTGCAGAGAAGTGGGACAATCCATCCAGACAATACAATGAAAATTAATGGCATGGTGATAAAGACCTGCTACATAACCATCCATCTCTCCAAAATTATAACTAAAGTCGTCTAGTGAACTCCATCCTTTGAGGCATCAATGAGCAAGGCTAATGTCTCTAACGCTCAGACGGAATCAGGATTTGGCTGCAAGACTGTTATGCTGTGGTAGATTCTTTGGAAAGAGAAAAAAAAACCCCACAAGTAATGCTTTCAGGTTAAGCTTTTTGTTGGCATAGGTAAAAAAAAAGGAGAAACAGAGGCATTCTTACACTCAAAGAATGAACTCCTTCATACCTTCAAGAGTGTTTGCTCAGAAGTCAGCAGCGCTATTAGCAACTGCACACGTGAAGGACACACTATAGCCTTCCTGTGAGCCCCGCGACCTCTCCAGAGCAGCACTCGGGCACACTCCGTATTTACTTACGGCGCAATCTGATCCTGACTTCAGTGAGTTATTTCATAAGCCTTTTAAGGGTTACTACATTTTGTTCCTTTAAGAAGCCAATCCAAATTAGCAACAAAAGAATAGGTAAACACAAGAAAACCACCTCTTTTGTGCTCCTGAAGAAAGGCAGTCTTGGTCATTAAAAAAAGGTAAAGTGTTTTATCCTCTATCAACTTTCTCTTACAAAAATCAGTCCAGTAATTTTCCAAGGGTGGATCAGTAGTCCTCCACTCACACCTGCCTGAAGCTGAGGAGCCGTCAAACCGGTAAACACACGCAATAAACGAGCAAATCATCCGGTGCTCAGTTCTGTGCCATGTCCTGTAGGAATCATTCCAGTTATCAAATGCTGCAAAACATACTCCCCCAGAACTTAGCATCTTAAGATGACCATTCCACTTTCAACCTTTTCTCTCCTCTGTTCTTTAGACTGGATGATTTCTTCTGTTCTTTAGACTGGATGGTTTCTACTGATCTATCTCCAAGAACACTGACTCTTTGTCATCTCAAGTTGTTAAGCTCATTCAGTAAAATTTTTATATTTTATTTGGATACTGCATTTTTCAGTTCTAGAACTTCCACTTGGTTCTTTTTTATAGTTTCCATTTCTCTGCTGAGATAAGCTATCTATTCATTCATTCAAAGCATGTTTTTTTTACATCCTTGAGCATAGTTACAACTGCTTTAAAATCCTTGTCTGATAAACCCAACATGTGTGTCACCACACAGTCTATCTCCGTTATCTTTTTTGTCTGGATAACGGGTCATATTTTTCTGTGTTTCAAGTAAGTTTGGATTGTAAGTTATCTTAGACATTGTGAATGCTATGCTGCGGAAAAGTCTAGATTCTATTATATTCCTCTAAAGAATATTGATATTTTTGTTTTAGCAGGTAATTACCTTGGTTGGACTTAAACCGTAAACTCCAGGGTGGCAGCTCAAATCTCAGTATAATTATCTTATCCTTAGCTTAGCTGCTTGGAGCCTGCCCCATGCATCTCTGATTCAGGCATCAGCAGGGATTTAGGTGGCTGGTACACAGAATGTGGGGCTTAACTTCCTCCTTTCCGGGATTCCCCCTTTCACCTTCTAAAGGCTGTGATTGCTCCAAACTGTCCTTTGATTCTTTAAGCTAAAAGTACTGTAGATTTTCTATCAGAGTTTTAACTGCCCTGCATGGCACATTCTCTGCTGTGCCGTTCTTCCAACTGTCATTTCGATTCCAAAATCTATCTGTTTGTGTCAAATTTGAGTGTCTTCACATAGCTGTCTTTTGTCCAGAGTTTATAATTATTATTTGCAAGAGGATCAGTCCAACGTTAGCTTACAGGGCCATTAACAGAAGCAGAACCTACAAAAAAATTTTTTTCCCCCAATTTTTTACTTTTTCTCACAGTGTTGTGGGTCATGAATTCAGAAAGGGCTTTGCCAGGCAGGCTGTCCCTGATTCATGTGGCATCAGCTGGGCAACGGAGGAACTGAGCTTGGAACGAAGGAACTGAGCAACTACCTAAAAAGTTCCAAGATGGTTTCTCACTTACATGCCTGGTTCCTTGGTGTTCCTTGACTAGTCCCTTTCTCTCTCCTCACTGCATCTCATCCTCCAGGACTTCCCCATGTGGACTTGGTAATCTCAGGGAATTGCACTTCTTACATGGTGACTGGCTTCTAAGAAGCCAGATACAGAATCTGCCAGACCAGTCAAGGGCTACACCAGAAGTGGTACAGGATCACTCCCACCATATTTTATTATTCAAAGCAGTCACAGGGCCTTAGTCATCTAGATTCAAGAGGATGGAGAAATAAATCTAACCCCTGATGGGGGAGTGGCAAAGTCACATTGCAGGAATACATGCAGAATGGTGAGGTACTTCTGCAGCCATCTTGGAAAAAATATAACCTGCCACACATGTATTCAATATCTGATGAAGCAAAACAAATGCCACCCAAAGTAAAACTCCGGAAAAATACAGGAAGACTTGTTCAATATGAAGCATATGGTCCAATTCTCCTGCCATCTCTTTTTAATCACCCTCTCACATTGTCTATACAATTACCCCTAAGCTATTCAGCACAAAAGAGGTTTCTAATGGCAGTCTATTGAGTTTTCAGAGATTTAATACTTAAACATCATGTCCATTTCAACATATCGGAAGAAATGCTTAGGATGCTATCATCCATAAATGTAGGGCACAGATGTTAAGGTTTGTTTTTTTGTTTGTTTTTTAATATATCTTTATTGGAGTATAATTGCTTTACAATGTTCTGTTAGTTTCTGCTGTACAACAAAGTGAATCAGCCCTATGTATACACATATCCCCATATCCCCTCCCTCTTGAGCCTCCCTCCCACCCTCCCTATCCCACCGCTCTAGGTCGTCACAAAGCACCGAGTTGATCTCCCTGTGCTATGCAGCAGTTTCCCACTAGCTATCTATTTTACATTTGGTAGTGTATATATGTCAATGCTACTCTCACTACGTCCCAGCCTCCCCTTCCCCCCCTCCATGTCCTCAAGTCCGTTCTCAACGTCTGCATCTTTATTCCTGCCCTACCACTAGGTTCATCAGTACCATTTTTCTAGATTCCATATATATGTGTTAGCATACGGTATTTGTTTTTCTCTTTCTGACTTACTTCACTCTGTATGACAGACTCTAGGTCCATCGGTTTGTTTGTTTTTTAAGATAACAGTCAATAAAAACTACTGTTTATTAAACATCTACCATGTGTTTGAAAATTTCTAAGTTCTATTTTTCATTCACTGTTCTCTATATAAACAAACAGTGTGTTTAAATGTACAGACTTAGGACAGCATTGACTATTTAAAAGAAAGGAGACTGGCTCAAACACACTATGGACAAACACAACGCAGAATTACAAAAATACAAACCCTAATACAAACAAATATGACACATTATGTTTATCTGTGGTAATATATGCATATAGATATACCTCAAGCTACTTTCTTAGCACCTCAAGCTTCATTCCCCAAAAGTGAACAGATTCTGAATCCTAAATATTATATTCTAAATAAAGCCATATATGTATGAAACATACTAAGAAAGAACCGTACCTTGTCTTGGTTATCTTTATTCTTGTAACACAGATTTCCAATCAGACGAATGAGATGAGACTTGAAGCCCTCAGCCATATTTGAGATGTCACCTTCTGCTTTTATGCAAGCACAGGTGCTGAAGATGTTTTTGGTGTCACTGCCAGCTACATGAATCACTTGTAAAAGTTCTATGACAAAAACAATAAACTTCATTTTCCATAGAAAAATTTTTATTTTTACGTTTTGTACTAGATTCCCATAAATAAATCTAATTTATTTTAATGGATTAAAATAAAATACAGGTAAGAGTACTGAAAGCTTTCTTTAAAGTAACAATTAGAAGGCTCTTCTGCTTTTGCTTTAGAATTTTTCATGGCTCTAGTTTTGCAGATAAGCCAAAATGATTACCCCCACCTGGACTTTCTATTTATCCACAAAGAAAAGTTAGCTAAAAATTTTCTACCATCTTTCCTAGTAAAAGGTTTCCAATTCCAACTTCTTTATGAAGGAACGCATGCGACAACTACAGTCAGCTAAGTCTAACCTGCAACACCTATCTGTAATGAGCCATATGACAAAAACCAAGAAGCATGTTGATTTTTTTTCTCATTGTCCAGATAAACAGAAGGCAGCATGTGTTCCCCATTAATCTATTTTGGCTACCCTCAGAAGAAATAACTTAACATTGTTATACTCTATGAAATGCTTGTAGGCAGCCTATGAAAGTAGACAATCTTCCAGAAGCTTTATTAAAAGTTTTCACATTATCTCATTTAACACTCTCAATAAAGTTACTAAAGGCAGGTCACTTTCCCAATTTTATAATGAAGAAATCGGGCTCAGAGAAGTTAGTAATTGGGCAGAGTTGGGCTGACAACCCATGTTTGCCCTGGATCCAAACACGTGCTTTTCCCACGATGATTCAGTTTCTCAGGTTTGTGATGTCTTATTTTAATTATCACTGGAAGCACCGCATTCAAAATAAAACATTGATATGCGATTCTAAATATCTCCTAAAGCTCACTGCTAACTCATCTACCCATCTAGACACCAATTCATCTTTCTTAGCATATGGGTCTCCAGAATAAGTATAATCTTTTTTTTAAAGAAAAAAATAGCAAACACTGAAGAGCAACCATAAGCATGGCTAAGCACAAGGAACAGGTTGTAGATGAATTATTTTGCAAACAGCTTTTTAGCAAAGATGGGAATATTTCAAGCAATGGCTTCTTGTTTAAAACAGTTTTCTTATAAGAACAGAATACATAATTATCAGTACTACGCGTAAAGCAATATTCTTCATGTTCCATAAGTGTAACTGGAAAAATTTACTAACAAACCTGGTAAAACTATAGGAGCATGAAAATCGCCAACATCGTCGAAACCCCATCACTGTCATAAGCCCCCCCATCACTGTCATAACTGCCCCCTCCATCATCACTATCACAACCGCTACTGATGGAACACCCACTATGGGCACCCTGTGTAACAGGATTAATATCCTCATCAACTGATTAGGCATCACAAACAGCAGGTAAGTGGCAAAAGCCTGAGCTGTTACCAAAACACTGTGATTCCTTTCAAGAAAAAATATTCCAAAAAATCTCAAAAATATACTAATACACTGAAAATTAAGGATCTGTGTTTGAACTTATACTACAGTATGACAAGTCAAAGATTTTTTAGTTAAAAATAATATGGGGACTTCCATGGTGGTCCAGCGGTTAAGACTCCACGCTCCCAATGCAGGGGGCCCAGGTTCAATCCCTGGTCAGGGAACTAGATCCCGCATGCATGCCACAATTAAAGATCCCTCATGCTGCAACCAAAGATCCCACACGCTGCAACCAAAGATCCCGCATGCTGCAACTAAAGACCCGGCGCAGTCAAATAAATAAATAAATAAAACATATATAAATAAATAAATAAATAAATAAAATAATACGTGTGATATTTCACTCACCAATCACTCTTTCCAGCAAGCCAGGAAAAACCTGTAGATAGCCGAGCAGGTCAGTATTAGCAGTCATTTCACAAAGGACATCAAGAAGCCTAATTGTAGCCAGTGCCTCCTAAAAGGAAAAGAAAATATGACTTTTAAGGCAAGCTAAATGATTTGACTATTATTAAGTAACTGTAGGAGAATGAAATATTACAAAAAATATTCAAGAGACAGTGCTTGTAACATCTAAACAGAGAACCAGAACCATCAAGAACAAAAAAGTATTAAACATGTACAGGAATAATCATTTTCACCAACAGCAGACATCTGCTATCAAGAATGCAAGATTATGTGTCATTATGTGTCTTCTTGGAGCAAAGAGTCAGAAAAGTTCTTATTCAAGCAAAAATACCTTCCAACAGTGGAATAAATGTTCAAAATTACTAGCTATGTACATAACATTTATGCAAATACTTTCTTTTTAAAGCGTTCCCAGCAAGCAAGTTCTACTTTAAAGATACAAATATCCCATGAAATACATTAATTTCTTGTCCACAGGAATCCTGTAAAATGCTGTGGCTGAAAGAACTTCAGCTGCAATAACTTGGATTATTTCTGGGTGAATATAAACCTATATGCAATATCTTCGTAGCTTAGAAAAGATACTTGAAAATGTTAGTTCACATAACTACTAAGTAACTTATTATCAAATAGAGTACATGATCAAGAAACTACCAGCTACCAACTGCATGGCATTAGGTAGTCTAAATATAATTTTAAAATGTAATTTTTGCACAGATTTTTTTACTTCATTTTTACAGTGCACATTATTTGACAAAATGTGGTAAATAATATAAATTTAACCGTTTATTATCTCACATAATGTTCTTCAAAAGAAAAACAAGTTATTTCCTTTTTAAAATTCGAAATGTGTATTTATTATTCTCCAATTAGGAGACAGTATTTTTTTTTAAAAGATTTCTTTGATGTGGACCACTTATAAAGTCTTTATTGAATTTGTTACAACATGCTCTATGTTTTGGTTTTTTGGCCACGACGCAGGTGGGATCTTAGCTCCCCGACCAGGGATCGAACCCACACCTCCTGCACTGGAACGCAAAGTCTTAACCACTGGACCGCCAGGTAAGTCCCCAGGAGATAATATTTTAATATAGTATTCTGAAATCTCAAATAGCAAGAAACACACATTTTTTTGTGTCTTTAATTTTGTTTAATAGCTTTTGCTTGCTAGTTTAAAAGTTAGGAGAAAATATCTAGATTAGAAGTCTGTTTAGAAGACTGGAGCAAATCCATTAACTTATTTAGCACAGCGTCTGCATCCTCTTTTATTAAATGAGTAGTTGCCCAGACGGTCATCTTCGGATACCACTTCTCCTTCAAGAAATGGCTGATTGGCTATAGGTCTGGGGCAGAGCACGTACGAGATGACCCTGGACACCTTGTCATACCAGAGAGCAAGGCAGCTATCAGAGTCTCCTCGGATCATGTCAGAAGGAATCAGAAGCAACTTGAAGAGGCTCCCCCGGCCAGCAATGGCACGTGAAACCATTAGGAAGAATTACTGCTAAAATGGACTGAAAACAAATCCAGTGGTTTACAAGCCATGACTTCATAATAACGATTAAAGTAAAACTAAACAACTCACTCATCAACTTTGTATGATGCCATAAAACCAGCTCAATACTTTGAAGACTGGTAATCAAAGGGGGGGGGGGATCAACCATTTATTCTGTTTTTCTTAATCAAAATGAACCTTGCATAACCTAATAGTTTATTAGAAGTTTCTCTTTATAAAATATTCCAGCTAAAAAATGAAAAATGAATGATAGAGTCCAAATGCCACCATTTCACAACCTGCAAAGAATTAATGGATCTAGGCAATAGTCATTAACAACTGCTAACATTACAAAGAGAGACAACCAGACATTATATAACTCTTGATGAAAGTACTTATCACCAACAATGAAATATACTAGAAAGAGAAAAAAAAAAAAAAAAAAAGACCTAACCCAAATCTGAATAAGCCTCTGGAAGGAATTATCCTTCACAGGAAATGCAAGGAAAAGAGGGGGTATGTTAAACCCCACCATGGAGACATCCTCATCAAAAAGGAAACTGTAGGAAACTGTACAGGTGAAACAATCCAGTTCAACAGAAAATGAGCAAAGGTGGAAAAAAAAGAGAGGAGGAGGAAGAGGAAAGGGGAACCTAGTCAAAGAAGATTTAAGATACAGCAGCCAATTGCAATGTATGCCCTTATATCCTGATTCAAAGAAATAAACTTGAAAAAGAATATTAGACAATGGGGAACATTTGAATACTGTTCATTTGATATTAAAATTTTATTAAGTTTTCAGATGTGCTAACTGTATTTTACTTATGTATGAAGACTCCTTATCTTTTAGAGACACATGTAAACTATTAACTGATGAACTATGTGGGAGCCCTCTTTGAATCGAGGGCAACTGGCATAAGAATGGGTGGGACTGTTGATGAAACAAGAATGGGGATGAAAAGGAAGTTCCAGGATAGAATATATAGTATATTGTGTCTCAAAAAAGCAACAAAATGTATAGGTGTGTATATACAAAAAACTTTCGGAAGGAAAAAAGTATACGTTGATATATCTGTAGAAAATAGATGGGGGGGATGGGTGAAAAAGAGGAGTTCTTAACCTTCTGTTTCACAGCATTTGGCTTGAATTATTTTTTCTTACAACAAAGAAAATATTTCATAAGAAAGGCAAGTTTCACTACAGCAAGTGACAAGACTGAGACTCAAGATAAAGCTAAACTGGTTCTTCAATCTTAAAAAATAAGCATACTACAACTGACAAAAACACACCAAAAACTGGAAACAAGTAGTACGCCAAAATTTACCAACGGACAGAAACAGGTATGTTAATATGAGAACCTAAGACTATTTCTATAAAGGAACACATGAATAAAACCTCAGAAATTTAAAGCCAAACAATTAAATAAATTTAAAAACTGATGCTATTAAAAACATCTATTTTCATTCTGATTTTTAGGTCATAGCATCATGAGAACTTTATTGGACGTCTTGTCCTAAAAATATCACAAATGGGTAAATGCAGTGGTTTGCTGGTAAACTGGCAGTGGATTCAGCAGTGAATGGTATAAACACTTCTACCGTGGCTGACTTCAAACTACCAAGCTCACAAATTTCTGCATATTAATTAATAACTGACTCTCAGAGGTTGGTAGAGGCCAGCTCCGATACACTACGAGGTTTATGGTATATTTAATATTGAGGTACAGGTCCTTCTTAAATACTACTATGGCTTTTTTCTAAACTTCAACCTTAAAGGATACCATATATACATTAACAAGTACAAGTCATGAGTATATAGATCAATGAATTTTCAAAAAGTGAACTATTTGGGCTTTTCAAAAAAAAATCTATCTACAATTTTCTATCTATTAATACATAATAATTCCTCCCACCTTTAAAGAAAAAAGTGTGAAAAATATAACTTTTCCTAAACATAAAAAGTTACATCAGGTAACTTCTTAGTAAAATATTGAAATCATCTATACTTTGAATATAAGTGCCTTGGAAAAGTTCAAAGCTGTGATTTAACAAGTACTAAGTGTACTTCATTTTCTGTCTCCTGGAAAATTCCTTTTTGAAACTTCCTTGAAGCACAGCTCGCTGCTCCTCCTGCTGGAAACAGAAGCAACTCTATCTCCAGAAAGGGAAGCAGCCTACAAGTAAAGCTTTCTGCTACCACAGAAAGGAGAATTAAAATACTGACCTTACCGCGAGATCTGACATGGCCTCTCTGATCCAGCACAGAAAATCAACAGCAAAGCAACCTTGAAGAAAGTATTTTCACAAAGAAGGAAATACCCTTACATGGCAGAACAAGCATAATCACGGCCTACATTTACTGTGGGAGTTAACAGGTCCGCAGTGTCACACACAGCCCTCCAGGAAACGCTGTGGGTCAGGGTCCACCTTCCCTACCTTCCCATCTGGAGACAGCAAGTGGACGGGCCTGTCAAAGGGCAGCCTGCTCACTTATTCCCGCCTCTGCGCCCAAGTGATTACCTCTCTACTCACCATTCCTATCAGCATGGAAATAACCTCTGTGATGTTTTCGAACGCGCTGAAATCGACACTTGAGGTATAATTCATATGCAATAAAATACATCCATCTGAAGAGTAGGGTTGTGTCACTGTACACAGCTACGTATAACACTTCTATTACCCAAAACGTTCCTTCATGTCCCTCGACAATCAATTCCACCCCTCCACTTCCAGCCCGCGTGACAGCTGATCTGCTTTGTTACAATCGATAAGTTTTGCCCGCTGTAGAATTTCACAGAGATGGACGCATGCAGTGTATTCTCTAGTCTCTTTCCACTCTGTGTTTGAGACTCATCTCTGTTGTTACACCAGAAGTGCATTTCTTTTTCCTGCTGAGTAGTATTCCAGAGAAAGAACAATGCTAACTTTAAGACAGAAGGGAAGGAAGGAGCAGACAAAAATAAAGAGATTTGCAGATGACATGATACTATACATAGAGAATCCAAAAGATGCTACCAGAAAACTACTAGAGCTAATCAATGAATTTGGTAAAGTAGCAGGATACAAAATTAATGCACAGAAATCTCTTGCATTCCTGTATACTAATGATGAAAAATCTGAAAGTGAAATTAAGAAAACACTCCCGTTTACCATTGCAACAAAAAGAATAAAATACCTAGGAATAAACCTACCTAAGGAGACAAAAGACCTGTATGCAGAAAATTATAGGACACTGATGAAAGAAATTAAAGATGATACAAATAGATGGAGAGATATACCATGTTCTTGGATTGGAAGAATCAACATTGTGAAAATGACTCTGCTACCCAAAGCAATCTACAGATTCAATGCAATCCCTATCAAACTACCACTGGCATTTTTCACAGAACTAGAACAAAAAATTTCACAATTTGTATGGAAACACAAAAGACCCCGAATAGCCAAAGCAATCTTGAGAACGAAAAATGGAGCTGGAGGAATCAGGCTCCCTGACTTCAGACTATATTACAAAGCTACAGTAATCAAAACAGTTTGGTACTGGCACAAAAACAGAAATATAGATCAATGGAACAGGATAGAAAGCCCAGAGATAAGCCCACGCACATATGGTCACCTTATCTTTGATAAAGGAGGCAAGCATATACAGTGGAGAAAAGACAGCCTCTTCAATAAGTGGTGCTGGGAAAATTGGACAGGTACATGTAAAAGTATGAAATTAGAACACTCCCTAACACCATACACAAAAATAAACTCAAAATGGATTAAAGACCTAAGTGTAAGGCCAGACACTATCAAACTCTTAGAGGAAAACATAGGCAGAACACTGTATGACATAAGTCACAGCAAGATCCTTTTTGACCCAGGTCCTAGAGAAATGGAAATAAAAACACAAATAAACAAATGGGACCTAATGAAACTTAAAAGCTTTTGCACAGCAAAGGAAACCATAAACAAGACCAAAAGACAACCCTCAGAATGGGAGAAAATATTTGCAAATGAAGCAACGGACAAAGGATTAATCTCCAAGATTTACAAGCAGCTCATGCAGCTCAATAACAAAAAAACGAACAACCCAATCCAAAAATGGGCAGAAGACCTAAATAGACATTTCTCCAAAGAAGAGATACAGATTGCCAACAGACACATGAAAGAATGCTCAACATCATTAATCATTAGAGAAATGCAAATCAAAACTACAATGAGGTATCATCTCACACCGGTCAGAATGGCCATCATCAAAAAATCTAGAAACAATAAATGCTGGAGAGGGTGTGGAGAAAAGGGAACACTCTTGCACTGTTGGTGGGAATGTAAATTGATACAGCCACTATGGAGAACAGTATGGAGGTTCCTTAAAAAACTAAAAATAGAACTACCATATGACCCAGCAATCCCACTACTGGGCATATACCCTGAGAAAACCATAATTCAGAAAGAGTCATGTACCAAAATATTCATTGCAGCTCTGTTTACAATAGCCAGGACATGGAAGCAACCTAGGTGTCCATCATCGGATGAATGGATAAAGAAGATGTGGCACATATATACAATGGAATATTACTCAGCCATAAAAAGAAATGAAATGGAGGTGTTTGTAATGAGGTGGATGGAGTTAGAGTCTGTCATACAGAGTGAAGTAAGTCAGAAAGAGAAAAACAAATACAGTATGCTAACACATATATATGGAATCTAAGGGGAAAAAAAAAAAAAGAGGTCATGAAGAACCTAGTGGCAAGATGGGAATAAAGACACAGACCTACTAGAGAATGGACTTGAGGATATGGGGAGGGGGAGGGGTGAGATGTGACAGGGTGAGAGAGTGTCATGGACATATATACACTACCAAATGTAAAACAGATAACTAGTGGGAAGCAGCCGCATAGCACAGGGAGATCAGCTCGGTGCTTTGTGACCACCTAGAGGGGTGGGATAGGGAGGGTGGGAGGGAGGGAGATGCAAGAGGGAAGAGATATGGCAACATATGTATATGTGTAACTGATTCACTTTGTTGTAAAGCAGAAGCTAGCACACCATTGTAAAGCAATTATACTTCAATAATGATGTTTAAAAAAAAAAATAATAAAAAAAATAAAGAGAATTCTTGAAGTAAAGAGGAGGGAAACAGAATTACTGTAAGCTAGTGTCCATCTCCTTAGTAAAGAAAAGACCTAAATGATCTAGGGCAGGCTCGAGGAGAATTTTAAAATGTATGAAGACATAACTACAAAGACACAGACTACAGCACTAATTATAATAAACAGAAATAAGAACTCCAGTGTCCAATTACAGACAAATAATTATGGTAAATTCTTTACAGAGAATGCTACACCGGCATTTTAAAAAGACATTCACTATGTATTGCTTGTTTGTGCACTCAGCAAATATCCACTAAAGTGCCTACTATGTACATAGTTCTATGAACATAACAGTCAAAACTTTTGCCCTCATGCAACTAACTTACATTCAGGAGAAGAAAAAACGGGAACTTACAAATAGGTGGTACAGAATGATTTCATTTTTTAATTTATTTTATTTATTTATTTTTGGCTGCACTGGGTCTTCGCTGCTGCGCGTGGGCTTTCTCTCGGTGCGGCGAGAGGGGGCTACCCTTTGTTGTGGTGCGCGGGCTTCTCATTGCGGTGGCTTCTCTTGTTGAGGAGCACGGGCTCTAGGTGCATGGGCTCAGTAGTTGGGGCACACGGACTCAGTTGCTCCGCGGCATGTGGGATCTTCCCGGACCAGGGATCGAACCTGTGACCCCTGCATTGGCAGGCGGATTCTTAACCACTGCGCCACCAGGGAAGCCCAGAATGATTTCATTTTTAATATATATATATATGTTTGTGTATGTGTGTATGTATGCATGCATGTATTTGACGTTATTTGCCTAGAAAAATATATTAACTATTGTTTTGTTAAGTCATTAACTCTGGATGGTAAGAATAAGGGCACTGTTCTCCCTTTTCTGTATTTTCGTAACTGTTCTAAAATAAGGATACTGTCTTAGCTCAGGCTCCTATGACAAAATACAATAGACAGGGTGGCTTATAAACAACAAACATTTATTTCTCACAGTTCTGGAGACTGGAAGCCCAAGATCAGGGTGCCAGCGTGGTTGGGTTCTGGGGAGGGGCCTCTTCTAGGCTTCAGATGGCCAACTTCTTGCTGTGCCCTTACATGGTGGAAGGGGTAAGGAATCTTTCTGGGGTGTCTTTCATAAGAGCACTAATTACATTCATGAGGGCCCTCATGACCTAATCACATCCCAAAGGCCCCACATAGGAATTTTAGAGAGGGAGTGCACCCACCAACATTCAGCAGATACGTTACTTATATAATTGTATGCACGTATGCACGTATGTATTTATGGCTGCGTCGGGTCTCTGTTGCTGCGCGCGGGCTTTCTCTAATTGCGTTAAGCGGGGGCTACTCTTCGTTGCGGTGCACGGGCTTCTTATGGCGGTGGCTTCTCTTGTTGTGGAGCACAGGCTCTAGGCACACAGGCTTCAGTAGTTGTGGCACGTGGGCTTCAGCAGTTGTGGCTCGCGGGCTCTAGAGCGCAGGCTCAGCAGTTGTGGTGCACAGGTTTAGTTGCTCCGCGGCATGTGGGATCTTCCCGGACCAGGGATCGGACCCATGTTCCCTGCACTGGCAGGCGGATGCTTAACCACTGTGCCACCAGGGAAGTCCCTATAATAGTTTTTAAAGCTTTTGTCCTTAGAGGACCTGGCTGAGTTAGAAACCCTGTCCGTCCTCTTACCTCATCATCAGCGTGCTGCTCGGAGGTCAACTTCAGCACAGTCTTGCACTGATCCACAAAAGTGCTCGCCATCAACTCGGCATGGCTCAAAAACACAGGGATCTCATCCTTGCTCAGTGGCTCATCACCCATTATTTTGGCTATCATAAGGTCTAACAACGTAACCCTATAAAACATAAAAGATTTTTACATGAATATGTAATACTGAAATTGTATAATGCTAAAAACATTTATAGAGGCCATTTTAAGAGAATATTTTTATTTTTAAATTCCTTACTTGTTTATAATGTCTAGCTAGGGAAAACATATTTTTTGTGAATACAATTAATCTTCATCAACTGCCTGTTTTTTAAAATCTTGATTTCTTTGATGTGACTTGGTTACAGAAACAAGCACCTTTTTATATCCATTACTTTCAGCACTGGAATAATTCCACATTTCAGAAATGTTGTCAAATTAAGTTTTATAGTATTTACATCTACTATAACAATAGCAAAGTTAAGTGGGCTAACATTTATTCACTATTTACTACAGAGCTAAACATTTTGCATACATTTCCTCATTCAATCTACACAAAACCTTCATGAGGCAGATACCGTCAACAGCCCCAAGAGCAAAGGGGGAAATAAGGCCTAGTGAGGCTAATCAATTTACTTGCCAGTGTCACACATACTGAGCTGCCGTGGCAGGATTCAAACACAGGATTCAATCTCTGTCTCCTGGGCCAAATGCTTTACCCACTCATTCTACTATCTTTCTTGTGAAGGCTGGGTTTTTTGTTTGTTTCATTATTTTACTTTACAAAAAACACAAATCTGAAGACCAAACCTATGCCATTTTTACTTCAATATTTAAATTATCACTTAAATATTTCTATTCAACAATCTCTTTCCTTCTCCCAGGAAAAACAAATCATACACAGAACAATCTATCCAGCATAAATCAAGTAGGATGTTTCTCCAAATCACATTCTGATTGGGATTTTTTTCTGATATGCATAATTCTCATGTATTTCTATATCAGAAGTGATACAAATATCTAAAATGCTTAGCAAATGGGGGAAAATATACTTGCATTAGGCAGGGAGCATGTCTCACTAAGAGAAAAATAAGAGTTGGTCACTGCTTCAAGTAGAAAATAAAACGTGCGGAACTCTTCCTGTATTTTAGCCAAAGGCTGGCAAAGATCATCAGTCTGTTAATATCACCCACAGACCTTAGCGATTTTCAAAACTCCTAAAACTTCAGATTTCTTATAGAAGTTATTAATCCAAAACAAAACAAACAAATAATCTCCTCGGCTCAGCACAGAGGAACAACAAGTAGTTCAGCATTGGGGTATGATTGTTTTCTCGAATTCACATACGATCTTTGAAGATGAACGGGGTGCTCTGGCCCAGAGCCAGGCCTTCCACCTTCCCTGAGCAGGACGATCCTCCAGGAATGCTAAGGAAGAGGCCACCTAGCGCGTATGATTCAAGAGGAAGCCAAATGTCTGCTCTAAAAATATTCCTTGCAATGTGGCAGTTATTTCGAGGTCTAAGAAGTCGTGACCCCTGGCTTTAGGGAGTTCAGCACCCAGTGGACTGCTTCCCAAAACAGGGCGAAGAGGAAGGAGGAACAAGACAGGTCGTAACTGGGGGAAAGGACCAAACACCAGGCAGAGCTGGAGCGAGGAAGGAGCAGATCCCGAAGGAGTCAGGAGGGCTCAGGACAAGAGGTGGGCCACGGGGTGGTGGCGATCCAGGCTGTCCAGCAGCCACAGGAAGGCCCTCGGGTCCAAGGAGACCGGCTGACAGGGGGAGACATGGGAGGTGGCCCCAAGAGGTAAGGTAAACGCAGATTTCCTGCCTGCTTTACACAGTCACCCAGGGGCAGTGCTTCCCTCAGACTTCTCCCTGGCTCAGGAGATGCACCTCTACACTCTGTTAGGTGATTACAACATGGGAGATCTAAGGAGATGGGGAATGAGTGATTTGGAAGGAAAAAAGGGGGGAAAAAAATCAGAAATGAATCTTTAAAAATACAAACCAAGCTTGAGTATTACCTGAGAATAAATTATACTTCATTAAATGATCGTACTCATATTAAGTCATCTGCCAATAAAAACTTTTACAGGCTCCCACTGTTAAGGAGTGGGTCCAAAAACTTTAGTCTGATATATGGGGCTCTCCCACCCAGAATCCCCACCTAACTCTCCAACTCCCTCTACTTCTAGCCACCATCAAAAACCATCCTTCTCGGGGATTCCCTGGCAGTCCAGTGGTTCGGACTCTGCGCTTTCAATGCCGAGGGCCCGGGTTCAATCCCTGGTTGGGGAGCTAAGATCCCACAAGCCACACAGCGCGGCCAAGAAAAAGAAAAACAAAAACCAAAACAAAACAAAAAATCCTTCTCATAAAATAAAGGAATCACACACAGGACATATAATTCAAGTAGGAAATTTTCTTTCAGAAGCATTTATTTTGATTGTGCATTTCATTTGCCATCCCCACTTCTATGCCAGAAAACGTATGTGTACTGAAAAGTACTGCAGTCAGGGAAAATGGGACATAATGTGGAATGTCTTACTTCTTCCAGTCTCGGGGGAACCACACTAAATACTTCCTTGAAAACATAACAGAACACAAGTGGTCTAACAAATCTATTCACTCAGGAGTGAAGGATGCAAAAGTAGAAAAACCCAGTCAGGGACTTCCCTGGTGGTCCAGTGGTAAAGAATCCACCTTCCAATGCAGGGGACGTGGGTTTGATCCCCGGTCAGGGAACTAAGATCCCACATGCCGCGGGGCATCTAAGCCCGCGCACCACAACTACTGAGCCCAAGAGCCTCAACTAGAGAGCCTACGTGCTCTGAAGCCCACATGCCACAACAAAAGATCCCCTGCCGCAACTAAGACCTGATGCAGCCAAAACTAACTAACTAAATAAATAATTTAACCGGGGGGGAAAAACTAAACCCAGTCAAAGAGGTCAGAGACTAGCTGTCTAAAATTATTACACCTCAGTCTCACTTCCTTTAAACCAGAAATCATCACTTGAGCTGCCTCAGGCTCACCAGACACACCACTCAACTCAGAGTCACTCTATAATTTTATCTCTCAATCACTGGCTGTCATTCTACTTCTAATTCACTTCTGATTGAACAGTTACATACCCTGTCCTCAAAATGATGATTCCTGTTTCATAAAAAAATTGACAGCAATGTACACGTGAAGGATTTTAGGAGAAAATTCTATAGCAAGATTCATATTTTAAAGTTATGCTTAAATTGATGCAGTCTACAATTTCAAAAGCCACGCTTGCACCATCTTGAAACAGGTAAGTTTTTTATGAGAGTGAAGGGCAAAGGCGGAGGGGGAAAGAGTGAGACAGGGAGTTTCATGAGCGTTCTAGGGCAGGAAATAATATCCTATAATTCTGGAAATAAAATATCTGTAATTCAAAGACTGACATCTCCAACAAATTCTGAATTTATATTTGAACTACTCCACCTGAATAATTTGTTGAATGGCATGCCACAAAGGCCAAAACTTTTATTAACCTGGAAAACAGGCTAACCAAGATACAGGCAGACAGCTGTTGCTGAATTAATCTCCTTAGTCCCTTCATAAATTACAGATATAAGAAGTTAGTACGTTACAGGGAAAATGATCAGTGACTTGGCATCAGACAGACAGAGTTCAAATACCACCTCTGCTACCTTTGTAACCCAGGGCAAATACGTAAATGGCAAGAATAATACCTATTTCACAAGGTCTTTTTGAGGATTAAATGACAATGGCTGTATGTTGCCTTCATACATAACAGTGATGCTACCTGGAGGAAAAAGTCAAGATCATCAGAGGAGAAGCAGTAATAACAGCAGAAATATGGAAGCAGAAATGGCCACTCACAGTTACCGAGCGATAACTACATGCCAGCACTGAGAGCTTTCTATACATTTCAGTTAGTAACCACGACAATTTCAGGGGGTGCCTACCATTATTATCCTCATTTTACAGATGAAACAGAGTTCCACAAAGTAACTTCTCCAAAGTAGTGAGTGGCACAACTAGCCTCTGCTCTTAATTACTGTGCTATACAAATTATAAACCTGAAAACTACAAAAGTTGGTTTCCAAGAGCAGCTAGTTTAATTCAATATTACTCCAATTCGCTGGGAAGGGGGACAAGAAAATTGTGTAAACACAGGCTCTCATTTCTGCTGAATCATACCATGTGAATTGATTTTGACCCTGTATCCAAAATATCTTCACCAAGTAACCTGCCCAAATAAACTACCAGGGTGAAGGAGTCAACTAACTGACAACTAAGAGAACCAGCACAAGAAAAGAGCTTCCGAACTCACATGGCGCTTCCCCTCCCACCACTAAGGGCGGGGGGGGGGGGGGGGGGGGGGACTGTGCACCCTGGGGCCCCAGGGACCGCCAGCAGGTGCTTAATGAATACAGTGCTTGTTTTGCTGACTGAGCCTCAAGCGTTTTAAATCTAACAGCCCCAACCCGACCGGATACTCTAATTCAGCAGGTTGGGGCCACAGCCTGGGCTTGCCTCAGGAGCCTCTGGTGTGTGTTCCCAGCTGAGACACCACAAAGGCCCCCCAGAAATCTCCAGTGCAGTCCCTCATCTGAACCACGCAACACAGAAAATGTCCTGACTGTCTTCTCGGTACTCACAGGATGGTGTGTAGCACCATTCCAGGTGCAAGGGGAGAAGTTAATTCGTTATACATCCCTGTTGAGAAAAGCGTATCTTTTCAATCCTGTTATTCTGTCAACGTTCCACTCTGAACAAAGAATTATCTGTCACTGCCCCAAACGAGTCAACAGGGAACCCAGCAGCCTCGACTTTGCCGCAGACCTCTGAGCGCTCCTGCCAAGACCCCATCCCCTCCTCCTACCCGAGCAAAGACAAGTAAGCAGACTCAGCAGTTCCCACAGTGAGCTCCACCGGAACCGGCCAAGACCCGCAAGGTCCACGGCAGCACACCACCTCCTCTTGGCTGACGGAGCCATCTGCTGTCTACAGTATCAACAGAGACAGCAGCTTACAGACGGGCTTCAGGAAGTGTTTCATATTAGTAGAGTTTTCCATTCCAATACTGTTCCAGGACTGATTCTGGTGGGTGTTAAGAATAGAGAACTCACAAGATTCAGTTTCTGTCCCTGAAGAATACATATTCTAGCAGAAAAGCAAATCATCATGATAAACGTGCAGATGAGGATGCAAAGAACTTTGCCTGGGAAAGTCAGGAGAGCCAACAGAAAGCAGGCAGTATCTGAAAAGGGCCAACAGAGCATGAGTGTGTATTCACCAGAAGGAGAGGGGGTAGTCAGGACATTTCGGGCAGAGAAAAGGACACACGCAAAAGCATGAAGCCAAACGGAAAGCCTGGAAAACTGAGAGGAGTTCTGTGTGGCTACAGTGTGGTGACTGGGGGAGAGCATGAGAAGGAGCTGGAAATGAAGCTACGTTTAAAAAGGGCCTTGAACGCCACACCATGGAATCTAACTGCATCCTGTAACAAGTTATATACGCCACTAAACGGCAGGGCAAGACCCACGCAGGCAGTTCAGTAGATGACAGAGGAGAAGAGAAAAACAAAAATTAGAACAATCAGTATTGTTCACAGCAGTATTATTCACAGTAGCTGAAAGGTGGAAGCAACCCAGTTGTCCATCGATGGACGACTAGATAAGCAAAATGTGACATATGTCAATACATACGGTGGAATATTATTCAGCCTTAGGAAGGAAGGAAATTCTGACACGTGCTATAGCATGGACTAACCTTAAGGACACTGTGCTAAGTGAAATAAGCCAGTCATGAAAGGACAAATACTGTGTGATTCCACTTATGTGAGGTACAGTTGACCCTTGAACAACATGGATTTGAACTGTGTGGGTCCATGTGTATGTGGAATTTTTTCAATAAACAGGCACTACAGTACTACACGATCTGCCGTTGGCTGAATCTGAGGGCACAGATGACCCTCGGATGCGGAGGTCGACTGTAAGTTACATTTGGGTTTCTGACTGCGCTGGTGTTCGGTGCCTCTGCGCCCTGCATTGTTCAAGGATCAACTGTACTTAGGGGAGTCAAGTTCATAGAGACAGAAAGTAGAATGGTGGTTGCCAGGGGCTGGGGGAGGGGGAAATGCGGGTAGTTGTTTAATGGGTATAGTTTCAATTTTACAACATGAAAAAGTTCTGGAGATTGGTTGCACAACAATGTGAATACACTTAAACTACTGAACTGTATGTTTTAAAAAGGTTACGATGGTAAATTCTATATTATGTGTATTTTATCACAGTTTTTAAACAGGCTGTAGCCAAAGTCCAGTCAAAGGTGACATGTAAACCAGAGCTGCGACAAGCGAGTGAATTCACAACATACTAAGGTGATATACTCGGTAAGGCTTACTGACCAGTGTAAAGCAGAAAGTGGAGGAGGAGGTGGGGATAACTCTGAGGTTTCCAATCCAGTAGGTGCTGTTACATTAATGAATATACTAGATAAAACTTTTCATGAGTAAGAAAAATTCATTCGTCTACACAAGGTTTCATTCAAAAACTTTTTTTAGCGCTTGTTACGTGCCACGCACTGGCTAGGAAATGTGGACACCACAGAATAAAAAAGACCAAATCCTGGCCCTCACAGAGCTAACAATCTAACACTAGTGTCATACAATGGCAAGCAGGTGTGTGATGTGATACAATGTGTAACAGACGACGTGATGAAACAAAAGCACTTCTCCTTTGGAAGAAAAATAGAGGACGGGGAGGAGGTGGCAGGTGAGTAAGGAATTTGTATGAAGTAGGAAAGCCGTGGCTACAACTTCTGTATAAATAAAAATGGACAATGTTTAGTCTGTCATCCTCATTTGGTTAGGAAATGGATCAGTTAACAATAGATCATCTGATAGGAATATGGAAAATATAAACTTGAATATTAAACTGTGTATTCTCCTCGCATTCGGACGTTCCTTACTGCAAAGCAATTTACTAATTTATAGCACTATTCTTCGTATTACTTATTTTAATTCTTTTTCTGCAAGAGAAGTATGCATATGACAGTGGTGGCAGGGGGTACTGGATTTATAAATATGGCATTTAAACTGACTTTAAAAGCACAAACTTTTCCTTTTTGTTAAAGATATTAAAGAAGAAAAAAACAGTACTTAACAAGACTACAAAGGAGTGCATAAAGATTAACTGTTGGAACCCAAATGTACAGAAAGAATTTCAAAACCACAGCAATTATCAAAATTGTGACTACAATCAAAAGATTAACATTTTTTACAGTTTTTGATCATTAGATCTGTGCCTTCTGAGTAAGTTTTATTTTCCTAAGGCAACATTTCCAATCAGGTTAGGAAAAACATACACTCTTGGAATGGACCGAGTACTAGGAATCATTTTATTCAATCCTCTAATTTTACATGTCAAGAAACTGAATCCAAACAAGGTGAAAGACCTGTCTAAGGTCACATAAAGAGTTACTATGACAACAAAGCACAGAGCCAAGGTACTAAGGTCTCTGGGCTCAGAGGGCACTGCTCTTCCCCTGCACGGCCAGTGAAGGTCACAGAGGGGTACTGATTTTCTTTCAGTCTAAAATATCTACTGGAAAACTATAAACCTAGCAGAATGTATCCCAAATCATGACAGCAGGGATGTGAACAAATGAGCACATTTCACCTATACAGCTGTAATATACAGCTGCATGATTTACTTTTATAAAATCAAGGGACAAGCATAACATTTTGTTCTTAACATTTTTTAATATGGTTTTACTGAATAATGGCGCCAACCTGGATTCTGCAACCCTACGTAAATCACTGCCTATTGTGGCTGAGCTGTAATGTTAACCAACCAATTTAAAACCATTACTGACACAGAAACATGTATTTAGAGATTTTGTGCCAACTAAGAAACCACACAGTTTTTCAGTCATGTGTACAGAATACTCTATATGGAATGCTAAATACTCAAAACCACACTGGTTTTTGGGGTTACCTTTCTTGATTGCTCATTTTGGCATACATGACTTTAACCAATTCCGGGCTTTTCAGAAAATGGTCTGTAATAATCAAGAACCTAAGAAAAAAGGAGGGAAAGGTTTGGTTACTACAAACATAGTAAAATAGACATGGCCTTATCTACTTTATAGGCATATCTTACACATAAAAGTACTCCTGTTTATTGAATTTTTGATTAGCTGTAATCTTCAAATGTTTTAGAGGTTCACATACTATTTTTCTATTAGCAGCTAAAAGAAAATGAAAACCCTCAAGATATTCTTCTCCGATTTTACTTCTGAAAAATGTATTGAAATGATTCAAATTTATTCAACTGGAGGAAAGGGCCTACTATAGTTTTTATCTAAGTTGAGAAAGGAAAATACTTCACTATAGTTTAAACAATAATATGAAATTTAGCTACAAGTTCAGGTATAATAAAACATATTAAATTGTTTTAGTCAGAAACTTAGTGCTAAAATTAACCAGAGAAATAGACATGTCATACTTTTTATTTAAACATATGCCAACAACACAGTAATGAATACTGGCTTGATCATCTACTCCTTAGGAGCTCTCAAGTTACCAAGAAAACATCCTCACTGTCGAGCAATGCACTCATCGAAACTGAGAGATCAACTTGGGGAAACCCTTGAGGCAAAGATTACAAGCATATTTCTTCAAAGTACCACTGTGACACCTAAAAAGATTGAATAGTACTATTAATTAATTCTGAATCATATTTACCAGAGGGCATCTGAAGACTTAAGAACTAAAGAATATATTATTCATAACCAAGGTTATGAATAAGCATGACAGTAAAGCATTTATATTGACAAACACGGTTTATTTAATCACTTCTTAATAAATAAGAGAATAAAAGTATGCCTTTTAAGTATGGTAGCCAAATGAAGCATATTAACTACCACGACACAGTGTCACTTCATATAAACACAAAACCTAAACACATATTCTGTTTCTTCCACAACCTTTCAAATAAGTGATCAACACTGATGTAAAATATTTCTAACAATAATGGGTAATATTCAAAATTCTCAATTTTCACGTCAATTTAGGTAGGTCATCAAACAGTGACAACAGAAATTCATGCATATCAAGCCAGGCATACAAAACTGTGATCCTAAAGCTCATCCATAATTCACCTATTTGGAGCTCAAAACATTTTCCCACAAGAACATTCATTCAAAAACACAACGTTCCAAATACTGTGTGCGAGGGGCTAGGTCCCAAGCCATAATTCCAAACTCCAACGGTGGAGAAAGACACACGCATAGAGAGATAATTAGAGAAAAATGTCTTAGGTGCAGCACACAGGCACACATCATGGATTACAGAAACAACAAAGTTTATCTAACTAGAGGGCTGCAGGGAAGAGGGGCGATGGATGGGACGGCAGAATCAGGAGTTCGGTGAATCCCTAGTTGCAGAGGGAAGGGAGAGCATTTAAATTAGAGGTGACACAAAAGGACTTGAAAAGACTGCTTGAAGGAAAGAAGAGCAGTGTACTAAGAGAATTATAAACAATAAAATACTACCAGGGTTTAAAGAAGGGCTCAGGACCTAACACTTATGTCCTTGAATGTTACTGTAAACAGCCCTCAGCCTGCAGAACTGTCAGTTGAAGGGAGCTTCACCAAGCTTTGAGTTTATTAAGACTGAGGTGACAACCACGCTTTCGTTCGTGATACTGGTCATTAGTGCTCTCTTTCTTTTTTTCTTAATCAATTTTGTTGATCTTTTTAAAGAGTCAACTTTGCCTTTGTTAATCTTTTCTATTGTTTTTCTGTTTTCCATGTTACTGACTTGTGTCCTTTTATTTTCTTCTTTCTACTGAGGATTTACTGTACTCTTCTCTTTCTATCTTCATAAAGTAGAACCTTAAGTCACTGATTTCAGACCTACTTTTCTGACATAAACACTTAAAGCTATAAATTTCCCTCTCAACCCTGCTTCAGCTTTATCCCACAAATTTTATGCTTTCATTATCCTTCAGTTCAAAAGATTTTCTAATTTACCTTGTGATTTCCTTTTTGACAAATCAATTATTTAGATGTGCTAATTTCCAAAACTTTAGAATTTTTCTACATCATCTTGCTATGGTTTTCTAGGCTAACTGTGGTCAGGGAACATATTCCGTATGTTTTCAATCCTTTTCATATATTCACTGAGACTTTTTATAGCCCAGACTATGGTCTATCTTAGTGAACATAATGCAGACAGTTGAAAAGAAAGTAAATTTTCCAAGTGTTGAGACAATGTTCTATAAACCAGACTCACGTGAAGGTGGCTACCTATCTCAGTACTACTGAGATCATCTACATCTATACTGATGCTTGTCTACTTCTATCAGTGGCTAAAAAGTGAGTGTTAAAATCTCCAACTATCACTTCCAATTCCAGGCATAACAGATGCCTTAAACAATTACAAAAGCAGACAAAATATATGAAACAGTTTTCAGACAAGAAACAACAAACCCAATTCAATCAGGTTGTGCAAATAAAAGGCACTTTGGAGAATTTCCTCCTAAACAAACAAAATACCCTAAAAAATGCATGCTAAGTGTATTCTGTTCAATATTTTTATAAAATCCTTATGGCCTAATTAGCAGACTGAGACACACTCAGTGAAGGAAAGAGTTATTCTACATGCTGGAATGTGTGGTGAAGAAGTGGAACTTGAATTGAAAACGTTTTCCACACATAGGGGTGGTCAAGGGTGCAGGGAACAGGGTAAAGACAAGGGAAAGATGGGTCCACTACGGTGCTGTCGCTGTGACCACCAGCATTACCTGGAGCTAAAATGAAAGTAGGTCCACACTGGGACCTTTATACCAAGATAAATTCCAAGCAGATCAAACACTTAAACATCAAGACTGAAATGATACAATACTGGAAGAAAACCTAAGTAGAGAAAAGGCCTTTATAGCTATTACCAAAAATCTTAAGACATTAAAAAAGACCGGCAATTTCATCTACTAAAATATCAAAAAACTTTACATGAAGAAAAGTGCCACAAGCAAAGTCAAAAGACAAAAAAGTGAGAAAAAAATTTGGATTTTATTTCATACAAAGGACTAATATCCCTAATTTTAAAAATACTCCTACATATATAGAAAAGACTGCCATCCTAATAGAAAAATGGGTGAAGAAAATGAGAATGTACATAAAAGAAAATTAGACTCTTCAATATATAAAAAGATGCTCAACCTCATAACAAGAAAAATACAAAATAAAACTGTACAATGATACTATTTTAACCCTTGGCAGAATTGGCAAATCCAAAACTTTGATAGCGCACTCTGTTAGCAATGATAAAGGAAACCCGGTACTACTCCCAAAATTTGCCAAGGGAAGTGTATACTGGTATAACATCTATGAAGGACAACTTGCAAGTGTCTGTCAAAATTATAAAAGCACATTCTCCAGTAACTGCACTTGTGAATTTATCCTACAATCATACTTGTTCATATGCAGGATGACATATGTGTCAACAAGGCCACAGGACAGCTCCACTCAGATGCAGAGAAGGCACCTCAAACTTAACGCAGTCAAAACGAACTCCTGATGTCCCCTAGCCCCACCCCAAACTGTTCCACCCGCCTCACTCACTCAAACAAGCCAAAACCCCAGCTCCCACCCTGGCCTTCCTCTCTCCCACCTCACCCCCAAAATCGGATCCGTAATAAGCCTCATCAGCTCCGCCTGCAGAGCACACGCCATCCACTCATCTCTCTTCACCCCACTGCGACGACCCTCATCTAAGCCACCCTGGCCTCCTGACAACTACAACTGCCTCCTAACAGGCAGCCCAGCCTCCATTCCTCCCTCTCCCCTCCCCACAGCTCAACCTCAGTCCAGCAACCAGAGGGAGCCTTCGAAACACAGACCAGGGACTTCCCTGGTGGCTCAGTGGTTAAGAATCCGCCTGCCAGCGCAGGGTACATGGGTTCGAACCCTGGTCAGGGAAGATCCCACATACTGCAGGGCAACTAAGCCCGTGCGCCACAACTACCGAGCCTGCGCTCTAGAGCCCACGAGCCACAATTACTGAGCCCGCGCGCCACAACTACTGAAGCCCACGCGCCTACAGCCCGGGCTCCGTAGCAAGAGAAGCCACCGCAATGAGACACCTGCGCACCGCAACGAAGACCCAACGCAGCCAAAAATAAATAAGTATGTATAACTAACTAACTAACTAACTAACTAACTAATACAGACCAGGTCGTTCCATACACTGCTTAAAACTCCCCAATCGCCTCTCATGGCAAAGAGTAAATCGATCGCCTTTTCCTGGTTCACAAAGCCCCACATCACTGGCCTCCAGGTACCCCTTCACCCATTACGCTGTCCAAACCCTGGGCTCCCTGGTCCTGCGACAGAGGCCTCTGCCTTGGGGTCTTTGCACCCTGTGTATTCACTGCTGGGACTGTTCTTCCCAATCTGTCTCCACCTTTACCCACAGATCTTCCAATGATTGGCTACCCAGTTCTCGGTTCAAATGTCACCAACGCGGGCAAGGTTTCCTTGACCTCCAAATTTTAAAGTAGCACAAAGTTACTCTGCGTCACATCACCTCACCAGAGTACTTAATCAAGATTCAACATGGGAATTCCCTGGCGGTCAAGTGGTTAGGACTCCACGCTTCCACTGCAGGGGTCCCGCATGCCATGGCCGAAAAAAAAAAAAAAAAAAGATCCAACATTGATTCTTGTTTCTTCCACTGCCTGTCTTCTGTACCAATCATGTTTGTATTACTACTAATAAAATACTAGCTAATACTATACAGCGTTTACTATGAGTCAAGTACCATTCTAAGGGACAGCTTAGTACACATTCTGTGTATTTTTCTTCCAATTTATCTGACGTTTGTTATACATTTATTTGGGGTTTTAGGTTCATTATCTGTCTCTCTCACTAAAACGTAACGTCTTATTAATTTTGAATCTCCAGTGCCATGAACAGTACCTGGTACACTTCAAAAACTCCATCAATAATTACTGAATTAATTAATTAATGTTTGAAGCAAGCATCTGCATGTTTTCTGAATTTCCTAGAAGCCTGCACAAAGCAGGAATAGTTTCTAATCCACGGGTTTTCCAAGATAAAAGCAAATCAGACCCCTCATGAAAAGGGCAATTAGCCTTTGCAGAGAAACCAGAGCCCCTTCTCTTGTGACACTGCGGGCAGCGCTCTCAGCAGTGTCCTCACGGTGCGCCCTCGATAAGACAGAGCAAAGCCACTTGGGCACTACTGCTCAGTGTAAGCCAGGCCCCAAACCGGGGAAGTACAGACAGGCAGCTCCCGGATGTGCAGGATCAAGCCAGGAAAAACTCTGAGTACCCACAGAGGTGCAGATGGACTATTCATTTTTCAGGTAAAGCTCCTAAGCATTCCTTTGCACTTTTGAGTTATTCAGATAAGTACTGAGTGGCAATGACGTCAAGCTTGTGCTCACCAGGTAACCAGTCAAATGCAAAACCATATGCTTTAAAAGTCACCAGAACTGAATACTGGCTCGTTTGCTTTAACCAAATATAATTAAAAAGGTAAAGTCATCAGAGCAAAGGGCAAGAATGACATCTTAAGGTAATGCCATTCAAGCTCAGACAGGTAGACAGCAAGACAGGCAGTGTCGCTACCCAACAGTCCTTGTGCCAAACCAACCGTTCCAGTGAGTTTGTAACCATGTCCACATGCCTTTAAAACAACATACGGGACACAAAATTCAAAAGTCTGGAAACTTCTAACCTAAATCAATTCTTTCATTTTAGAAATAAGGAAGAAGAGGCCCACAGAAGTTCAGTGCCTTAGTTAAGGTTCCTCATTTACCTAAAAATCAAAACAAACGTTCAGTTTCCTGACTTCTGTGGTGCCTCCTGGGATGCTCCCCAGGTACTTCTGCTCCGGCAGCCTCTCTGGAAAGAAGTTCAGGTGAACTTAAACCCTGAGCTAGGGTCTGGTTCTTCATGCTGCTTTCCGGTCAAAACAATGAGGAGTAAAATCCATTTATTCTTTCTTTCATTCAACAAATAGTAAACATCTACTAGTGAGTAAAGATAGCAGCATTTTTACTTTGGCACTATTTAAAGGATAAGAACTGTCTCTCACAGTTTACAATACAGGCAGAAAAAAAGCGTTCTGTCTGGACATCCATACAGACAATTGGAATTCTTTGCTACACCACCTTATGGCATAACATTGAGTGTATAATCCTGGTGGCAAATAATATTAGATACACAAAGCAATGATGATGGAATGCCAGTGACAGGTAGATTTTTTTCTTGCAACTCAAAAATGGTCATTTAAATGGCTGTCAATTATGCATGAGTTTTTATATGTTAGCTGCTGGGACTGTTTTTCTAAATATAATACACTTTCCATTCCAGGGGCTACACGAAGTTACAAGCAAATTCTCAACTTTCATTCAGAATTCATTGCGTTGACTTTCTTACCCTATATCTGCTCAAGGGAAGAACCAAAGATAAAGACCTTTATAACAAGAAGAGTCTCAATCACGTTTAATATTTTCTAAGCTATAAACTTTAAATTTGTAATTAAATTCTTTTGCAGAATTACTATTTCTGTAAATGCAGAAATTTTGTGGTAATATTTTATGAGGGAGGTGGAGTCCCACTAATCAGAAACATAAAATGCCACAAAGACATTTAGGGCCTGTAAGTAATACTCCAGCTTTATGGAAAATAGAACAAATTATCTTGGGAGAGGATCAAAAATATATTCCATCCAAAGCAGAAGTCAGAATAGAAAGGACATCAGAGAAACACATATTTATTTACAAACAAGGAAGGCTAGAAATGGGATCTTTTCCTAGTTTTTCAACATATGTTAAGCTTTAACTTATTGTTCAATTGTTATAATTCAAACTTTTACTTAAACCTCTACCAGGAAAGTGATGTCAGGATGTTTAAGCAGCCACATTTCTAACAAGATACTCACGGCCATTCCGATTCAGGCTGCTTCTGGTGAGCTTCTATGACATCAATCGCAATATTGAGGTTTTCTTCCAGCTCCTTCATTCTTTCAGAATTAAGGGATGTGAACAAAATCATTGATGAGTAGGCAACAATTTTTTTGTCTGGATGATTTAAGCAAGACCTTCCAAATAAAGAAATCAGGGTGTTAGCCCAACTTAGCAGCATGATAAAACATGATTATAACTCATAAATAATAATAATCTCATTAACAAGTTCAGTATATACTGATATTTTTAAGGATTTAATGAAGAATTACAACACTTTTAAACAAGTACATAATTTATGGCAAAAATAGCAAATTGAAAATTAGTCACAACACAGAGTACCCAATACAAAAGCTGCAGTTCACTTATGAGTCAGAGGCAAAAAGCAAATGACATCTGATTAAAGAAAAAGATAAAATGATTACATTTATAAAGCATTAAAATGTTCATTCTTGTTAGAAAAAACATCAAAAGGCAAAAAATGATACTTCAATGACTATAGACATTTCTTTAACAGTTTGAGGGACAGAATGTTTAAGGGAAAGATGATATATTGGCAAGAAATAAAATTTGGAGTCAAAAGCCTCCGTATAACTCCCGGTTCATCCACCTATCAGCTATGTGATCTTAGAAAGGTCACTAATTTATCAATTTTCAATTATATTATGGGTTATGCACTATGGCAGGATTTTTTTTTTCTTTCATTTAAACTTCATAATACTCTTCTGGAGGAGGTATTATCCTTATATTATAGATGAAGAATGTGTTGACTTTACTTGCCCAAAGGCACAAAGCCAGTACCTGCCAAAGCTGAATTCAAATTTGGTTGTATCTGTCTCACAAACACATATAGAGTGAAGTCACATAACCTCTTCCGGTGTGTTTTCTGACATAAAAATGGAATATAATAACAAGACCTCCTTGGCCTGTCTCAGAGGGCTTCTGTGAGGACCAGATTTGATAACGAATGTAAAACCACCATGTAATTGCCAAGTAAACTCCTCCGACGGCCTTGTTCAGGGCCGGATTCACCTGTGTTATTAATGCATCGGTTCTTACACTACAACACGCTTACAGCACGGGCTGCGGGGGAGCGGTGAATGTATCTAAGGTACCCTTACCCCACTCCAGCCAGAGCCTGGCAGAAAGGAGGTGTTCAAAGTGTTCGAAAGGAGTGAACTCTCAAAAATGAGTAATTTTTATTTCTACAGCTTGAATTCCACAATTCTTTCCTTCCAACCTAAACTCAATTATTATTAACCATAAAGATTGTATGCCTTCAACTCTAATTACCTGCAGGAATTTGAGAACCGGTCACAGGCTCAGTGAGCTAGAGCTAACATAAGCGTTTATCTGATCCTTACACCATACAGATGAGCCCAGAAAACCTATACAACCAGGGAAGGCAGCACAGAACTTAGGCAGCTGGTATTTAAAGAGCGTAGGCTTTGGATCCAGAGGGCAGCATGGGGTTCCCGTTCCAGCTACGCCATTTACCAGTGATAAGTGTCAGTTCCCTCATTTGTCCAAACAGGGACAGTACCGCTTGCCCCACGGGGCAAAGGGTAAAGGACGGGAAATATACAGAAAAGACCCAGCTCTGGGCATTCAAACGATAGCTGCTCTGCTGCTTATACTGTTGCCACCACCAAAGATACCCCATTGGTTGGCAACAGAACCTGAACCAGAAGCCAGGCCTCCTGCCCCAGGATGGGGCCTTTCCTATTACCTATCCTTCCTCCATCACCTGCTCACCTTTCATCTCCATGCTCCATTTCTTATGAACACAGCTGGTCAAAACACAGTAGCAAATCACCAGGGAAAGTACACCATGAACCAATCTACACAAACGGATTGGTTATCCACATCTTATACTTCTCCATTATCTACCAAAACATATAGCATTGTGCCAAGCATATAAGAAATGCTCAATTAATAAATACATGATTAATTCATTGCCCATACTTCAATATTTTATGGCTTTTTTCTTATAAAAAAAGTGTCCTTAACAGCATTCCTTACTTTAACCAAAACTTTTATTTACTTAAAGTAAAAACTGACATACAATGAAGGGCATACACCTTACGTGTACAGCCCAATAAATTATGAGATGTGTATATACCTATGTGACCACCACGCAGATTAAGATACAGAACATTCCCAGGAACCCACGAGTCTACCTTGTGCCCTCTCCCAGCCAGTACTAAACCCGCCACTACCCACCAAGAGCAACCGCTGTCCTGAGTTCTGTTACCAAAGGTTAGTTTCTCCTGTTTTGGAACAGATATAATCACAATCTTTTCAGAAGTCAGAAAAACTCTTATGAATATACTCACAAAAAGAGTTCTGGGAAAGCATGCATCCAAACAATAGACTGGGAATCTTCATTCCGTGAGGCAATATTGCCTAAAAATTGCAGACCACAGCGAAAAGCTGAGGATTTATAAAGGCAAAAAAGATACATGATTAAAAGAATTTTTCAAAACACCAAATAAATACATCTTAGTTAGAAATACTCCACATGTTATTAAACAGAAAGTTTCTGTTTGCTTCTTTTAACTATAAAAGTCTCTCACCACAATGAAACTTTGGGCATGACGTTAATATTAAAATGCCTTACCAAAACAATGTACTCTACACAAAATTAATTAACTTCTTTAAAACATTGTAACTGTAGACACAAATATACCTGTAATCACATTAAGTATCATTGGAATATGTGTTCCAATTGAAAGACAGTTACTCTTAGACTAGATCTTTTAAAATCTAACAATATACAATTTAAAACAAGACATGTAAAATATAAGGCTATCGAAGCACTGAAAGTTAAAGAATGGTGAAAAGATATACGAGGCAAATACCAGCCTACAAAGGTAGTCATACAACCACTTAAAATCGGACATAAAAAACTTTAAGGCAAAAAGTATTATTGGAAATTTTTTTAAAAGTCATTTCAGAATTACTTAATTCACAGAAAGGTATAATTTTAAATTGGAATCACCTAATAACATTGTCTCAAATATATATGAAAGAAAAACTGACAAAAGTATAGAGGAAAGAGAAAAACCCACAATTAAATTTGGCAATAATAATATACCTTTTCCAGTAAATTATAAAATAAGCAGACAAAACAATCAGCATATCTAGAAGATTTAAGTAAGATTTAATAACAACCTAGTTGACACATTTAGACTATTTCACCAAATAAAACCGCAGAATACTGGACAAAATGCAGAATGCTGACAACAAATGCAGGCAAGGATGTAGAGCAACAGGAACTCTCATCCACTGCAGGTGGGAACGCAGAATGCTGCAGCCACTTTGGGAGACTGTTTGGTGGTTTCCTACAAAACTAAACATATTCTTAGCATACAATCCAACAATCACACTCCTTGGTATTTACCCAAAGTAACTGAAAACTTATGTCCACACAAAACCCTGCACGTGAATGTTTATAGCAGCTTTATTCATAACTGCCAAAACTTGGAAGCAACCAAGATGTCCTTCAGTAGGTGAATAAACTGTGGTCCATCCAGACAGTGGAATATTACTCAGCACTAAAAAGAAATGAGTTATCAAGCCATGAAAATGAACATTAAATGCGTATTACCAAATGAAAAGCCAATCTGAAAAGGCTACGAACTGTATGATTCCAACGCTATGACATTCTGGAAAAGGCAAAACTATGGAGGCAGTAAAAAGATCGGTGGTTGCCAGGGGTCAGGGCACAGGAGGGGGTGTGAACAGGTGGAGCACAGAGGATTTTCAGGGCAGTGAAGCTTCTCTGTATGATATTACAATGATGGATACATGTCCTTGTACATTTGTCCACATCTCCACAGAATATATATATATATATATATATATATATATATATATATATATATATATATATATGTATGTATGTATGTATGTATGTATGTATTGGGTTGGCCAAAAAGTGCCTTCGGTTTTTAAGTAAAAATAAAAGACACATTTTTCATTTTCACCAAGAATTTTATTGAACAATATATTCACCCTTTTGTTCCACTACCTTCTGCCATTTTTCAGGCAACTTCATAATTCCATCTTCCCAAAACTTTAGCTTTTTGAGCAAAGAACTGTTCCAGGTGCCTTTTACAGTCTTCCAGGGAATTGAAATTTTTTCCATTAAGAGAAGTTTGTAAAGACCTAAATAAGTGGAAATCTGAAGGTGCAATGTCTGGTGAATACGGCAGATGAATCAGAACTTCCCAGCCAAGCTGTAACAGTTTTTCCTGGTCATCAAAGAAACATGCGATCTTGCATTATCCTGATGGAAGATTATGCATTTTCTGTTGACTAATTCCAGATACTTTTTGTTGAGTGCTGCTTTCAGTTGGCCTAATTGGGAGCAGTACTTGTTGGAATTAATCATTTGGTTTTCCAGAAGGAGCTTATAATAGAGGACTCCCTTCCAATGCCACCATAAACACATCACCATCTTTGGATGAAGAGCAGCCTTTGGTGCGGTTGGCGGTGGTTCATTTCGCTTGCCCCACGATCTCTTCCGCTCCACATTATTGTACAGTATCCACTTTTCATCGGCCGTCACAATTTGTTTTAAAAATGGAACGTTTGAACATCCCTGGTGGTCCAGTGGTTAAGACTCCACGCTTCCAATGCAGAGGGCACAGGTTCGATCTCTGGTTGGGAAAGTTCCGCATGCCACACAATGTGGCAAAAAAACCTGAAACGTTTTTATTACGTTTAAGTAGAGAATCGCATGAGGAAATACGGTCAAGAAGGTTTTTTTCCGTTTAAACTTATGTGGAACCCAAACATCAAAGCAATTAACATAACCAAGCTGGTGCAAGTGATTTTCAATGCTTGATTTGGATATTCTGAGTATGTCGGCTATCTCCCGCGTGGTATAACCTTCACTGCTCTCGATTAATATCTCGATTTGATCACTATCAACTTCAACTGGTCTACCTGACCATGGAGCATCATCCAGTGAGAAATCTCCAGCACGAAACTTCGCAAACCACTTCTGACACGTTCGATCAGTCACAGCACCCTCTCCATACACTGCACAAATCTTTTTTTGCGTTTCGGTCGTGTTTTTACCTTTCTTGAAATAATAAATCATAATATGCCAAAAATGTTGCTTCTTTTCTTCCATCTTCGATATTAAAATGGCTACACAAAAATTCACCAATTTTGATAAGTCTTTTTTTAAATGCACGCTGATATGACAGCTGTCACCTACAATTTAACAAAATTGTTTTGAATGAAGTTAAAGACAACTGAGTGCCACTACCGCCATTGCACGGAAAAAACTGAACGAACCTTTTGGCCCACCCAATATATACATATTTATATATATATACATACACATACACAAAAGAAAAAGCACTCAAACCCACGGGAAAACCACAAGACTGTACTACACACCCACCACACTGGCAAAAATTAGAAAATAACAAAGTGTTTGTGAGAATGTAATGCATTAGGAGCTAAAGGTTCTCTAAAGTTCTTTGCCATCTGTGAACAGACCGCATTTAAATGATCTTTGACTGAGCACCAGTTATCAATCACTGCCTCTTAGCTTCACTGCCTGCTCTGCAAACATAAAGGTGGGCCCTTTGAAGGTCTCCTTTGTCAGCTGGCACGTACGGCCTCGTGGGCAGAGGCGCTGGAGGGGTACTGGAGGGCTGGAGGGAGCGGAGTTTCTCTCCTCCTGGTTCTGGGTAGTCCTCTGGCCATGCTTCTCCTGTTTCTCTGGCGTTCATCTCCTGCAGCTTCTCCAGTGAGGAGCTCTCACACAGCAGGACCAACCAGCAGTGTCCAGGAGCCAGGAACTTCCTCAGGATGCTTCGAAGCCAGTTTCAAGTCATGGAAGCTCTCTGTGGACGACTCCCCCCTGCACCCCAGAGGGTGGATTTCCAGTAAGTTCCACCAACACCACCCCTCGGCGGCTTCACCACCACCCCGTGAGCCACAGCCGTGCCCTCTCCAAGCAGGCCTGGATCTCAGGCCTAGGGGGAGGGCAGCCTCTTCCCTGGACGCTCATCTCAGCCCTGGGGGCACTGGCTGCTCCTTGTATCTGCAATCCCTGTGTTCTCTGGCATTCTCTTTACTTCTTAGTAGTCAATCCCCTGTTATTTCAAGCCTCTGTTATAGTTAGTAATTCTTTATTTTAAATCTTCCCTATTCAAATTGCAGTGCGGTTTGTGTCTCCTGGTTGTACCCGAGCTGGCAGAGCAGATGCAGAGAAGGGAGGGAGGGAAGTTGTGAGGAAGGGAAAGAGGGCCCCAGGGGAAGCAAGAGACGATGGCATCAAGCACAACCTTAGAAAATAAGAATAGTTCAATCAGTCGGGACCAAGTCAGACAGACAGAAACCAAACTATCTTTTAACAAAGAAAATTTAATATATGGAATTAGTTCAACTAAAAAGGCAACACTGAGGTAACACAGAGATTAAGGCTACAGGAAACCACCACCTACCACCCTTCAAACTGGAGGCACAAAGGGAAGAGGGTAAGGTTGTGAGAACCCAGAAGCCTGGAGGGGCTCTGCAGAGCCGGAACCCGGGCCTCTGTGGAAGGGGCTGCCCAGGCTACCGCTGGTACCTCTGGCGCGTGGAAGAAGGGCCCGTGCCAGCTAACAGTGGTGTCTCTAGGAAATACTAGGAGGCTTTCCGAGTGGGAAGGAAGCTGGAAAGGGAACCATCCAGGGGAGACCCGAGTAGGGGGCGAGTCACCCTTTCCCCTCCTGCCTTCTGGTCCCCACTAGATCCTTCATTGGCTGAACCTCACTGAAAGCGGAGGAGAAATGTGTTTCTGGACTCCCAGCCCCTGCACCACGAAACAGAGCACAGAGGGCTAAGCTCAAAGCCGAGTAACAACAGCCCCGTAACCAGAACGACACCCAACATTAGACAATCACTAACGCGACATGTACCGTTCCAAGTGCTTTATTTTATACAAGTTCTTATTTAATTGTCACAGTAAGGCAGATATCTTTATCACGCCACCCAAGTCAGCAGCAGGTGAGGGCCCCAGACCCCGCACACCAAGAGAAGAGCGCGAACAGTCGGCCAGTTCTCACGGGTATGCGATGCTGGTAAGTAAATACTTAAACTTGTGCGCTTTGCGATGAACAGACACTACCGTGAATCCCTGCACGCCCACCCCTGCCCCAGCCCCCTCCTCAGGTCACACAACTAAAAGCCAGTGCCTGACAAGCCTCAGCCTCAGCCCTCCGTGCCAGGCCCCAGCTACCCCTGCCTGGCACCCATGCTGAGGGATCAGCGCCTGCACCCGACTGTTTGCTGTTTTCCAAGTGGTTCCTTCGGGGCCAGGACAGTCCATACAGACAGAGTGGCGTGTGATGAGACCCTGAGTGGAGAGAGAGCGAGACACTTCTGAGGAACTAAAGACCAGCATGAATAAAGCATCGAGAACCAAGGAATGAGGTAACAGTAACAGTGATACCTAGCATGTGTTGAGTGTTTACTAGGTGCTAGACACTGTGTTCTAACTGTAAGATGTCATCTAACCCCCGTGACAACCGTACGGGGTCGGGGTTCATATTATCCCCCTCTTGCAAAGAGTAACCAAAGCTCAGAAGGTCAGGTAACTGGCCTGGGGCATGAAGCCTGCAAGTGGCAGAAGCAAGACCGGCAAACACAAGCGGGGGCTCTTCCTCAGCAGCAGGAATCAGCTCATCAAGGAAGGAGCCACAGGAGAGTCTGAGATGAAATGAAAGATCCTGCTCTATTAACGGAAATCCCAGCCAGGCAGCAACCAGGAGATGTTTTTAAGGGCAAGAGGACTTCCAAAGACCTTCAACCTCCTAGATCCCTGCTTTGCTAGGAGGGAGGGATGGGCCTACTGACCCAGGCCCGGAGGTCGGGTCCTCTGTCCTCAGACTTTTCCGGAACCCAGGCCTTCCCTTCAAAGGCTGTCGCTGCTGCTCCAATAGCTCAAAGGCAGAGCAGCTGTAAAGATGAAAAAGGTTGAGGTGTGTAACGTGCCTATGCTATTCACTTATTCATAGTAACTCGACAACTGGCTGCTCAAAGAAGAGTTGCGAAATTGTGGCCAAAAAGCAAAACACTGAGATAAAAAACTATGAAGACAAAATGCTGAACCAAGAACCTCAAAACTGAATTAACATTATAATCTAAAATAAAGCAGGATACAAAACTGCAAGTACACATTCATACCCATACATACAAATATTGAAGAATGACTAAAAAAAAGTCAAGTGTTTGTCTAACGTAGCCGGCATATACAATGATTATTTTTCTTTTCATTTTTAAAAATTACTCTGTAATGAAATTATATAAAATGTTCATGATAAAAAATAATATCTTCATTTTCATCTTAAAGTCGTAGTGTAAAATGACATTTCTATTTCTGCTGAATATTTTAGAGTATTAACACTGAAATCCTTGTAAGATTTAATTTAACACACAAAAAAAGCCAACAATATAAGTCAGTCTGAGAGCCAAACAACCCAACAATTCATCAGGCAACTAAAAATTAGCACTCTGAATCAGAACATAATTCTGGGAAGGAAAAGGTTTAAAGATGTCCTAGAAACAAGAAAAGAAAACTCCAGACAAGTACAAATGACAGTTTACTTTTACCAAACAGCTTATCAAGTGATCTTTATGTAAATATTGCAAATGTTACAAAGCCCCTCAAAAAGCCCAACATTATTTTTACAGATTAGAAAAGAACAAAGGCCAAAAACAACACCAATAACTCAATTAAAATAACTCATGCTTATGTTTACATATAATTGGATGACCATAATATATTCGTCACACCACTGCAATTATTCTCTGAAAATAATACTCTAAATATTATTTTGACAACGTAATTATAGTTCTTACCTCAAGAGCGGTAACAAAAAACTGGCACAGATACCCTGCTAAAAATCTACAAAGAGTAAGGTTCTCACAGAGAAACAGTCAAAAGATAGTACAGGCACTGTATCAGGGAACAAGAACACTTTTGAAAAGATTTGCATTAGGCTTGAACTAACACACTATAAAATTTGTTTAAGTTTCATTGTTGAAACAAAGTTGCATTCTTGAATTTCAAATAAAATTCAGTAACATCACTGGCTGCCTTTTTCAAGAAGGTAGTGAGAAGTATCATTTCCACTTTCCTTCTTGCCTCAGTAATGTCCTTCCAACTCTGTCAACAGACGCAAGCCATCTACTTGAAACTGATACAATTGAAAAATTAAAGAAGACCTAGATAACTGGAGAGATGTTCCCTATTCATGGACCAGAAGACTCAATATCATTAAGATGGCAATTCTCCCCAAGTGGATCTGCAGATTCAACATAATTCCTAGTATCCACAATACATAAATAACTCTCACAACCTGACAACAAAATTTAAAAGCCCAATTAATAACTGGGCAAAGGGGACTTCCCTGGCGGTCCAGTGGTTAAGACTCCGCACTTCCAATGCAGGGGGTGCGGGTTCGATCCCTGGTCAGGGAGCTAAGATCCCACGTGCCTCACGGCCAAAAAACCAAAACATAAAACAGAAGCAATATTGTAACAAATTCAATAAAGACTTTAAAAATGGTCCACATCAAAAAAATCTTAAAAAAAAAAAAAAAAACTGGGCAAAGGACTTGAATAGACATTCCCCCAAAGAAGATTTACAAATAACCAAAAGGCACATGAGAAGATGTTCAACATCATTCGTCATTAGGGAAATGCATACCAAAACCACAATGAGATACCACTTCACACCCACCAGGATAACTATACTCCAAAAAGAGGAAAACAAATGTCAGCAAGGATGTGGAGAAACTGGAATCTTGTACACTGTTGGTGAAAATATAAAATAGTCAGCTGCTATGGAAAAGTTTGGCAGTTTCTTAAAAATTTAAATATAAAATTGACACAGCAATTCCACTCCTAGGTATATACCCAAAAGAACTGAAAACAGGTACTCAAATAAATATATGTACACACATGTTCAGAGCAGCACTATTCTAAACAGCCAAATAGTGGCACAAGAGCCAAATGGTGGAAACAACCCAAATGCCCATCAATGAATGAATGGATAAACAAAAAATGTATTCTATGCATACAATGGAATATTATTCAGTCATACAAAGAAATGAAGCACTGATACATGTACAATGTGGATGAACCTCGAAAAACATTATGCTAACTGAAAGAAGCCAGACAAAAAAGGTCACAAAATTCTAGGATTCCATTTATACGAAAAATCCAGAACAGGCAAATCCACAGAGACAGAATGCAGAATGGTGGTTGCCAGGGGCTCAGGGAACTGGGAAATAGAAAGCAACTGCTCCATGGGTACAGGGTTTCCTTTTGGGGTGATGAGAATGCTTCCAGTTAGACAGAGGTGGTGGTTGTACAATACTGTGAATGCACTAAATGCTACTCGATTGTTCACTTTAAAGTGCTTAACTTTATGTGACGTGAATCTCGTAACAATAAAAAATGTATTAACTGATATAACTGCAACTACATAAATTGTGAACAACTCTTAATATACCTAACATAAAACAGGTCTATGAAGATCTACGCTCTCTGCCTGGTGGGTATCAATGAACAGCCAAGCCACCAAACAAACAACTGATTTATTCATCAATGACAAACCAGTTCATAAAAAGTTTCAGAAATGTGCTCCTTTGGTTTTTTTGTTAGATCATCTATTCACTTCAGTGAAGAGAAAATTAATCCTGAGAAGAAAGGATGAAATAATCTTTCATCGCATATTGTAAACACCAAGTAACCAATCTTCCGTAGCAGTCGCGGGATAGAGACAAGGGATAATGGACCAAGGGGGACACAGAGTCAAGGGAAGACACTTTTAAGATGGAAAACAGGAGAGCACATTATACGCTGGTGAAATGACGGAGTAAAGAGGGGAAAGGGATGATGCCGGAGAGAAAGGGGACACTTTCAGGGGAAGAGTTCCTGAGTGGGCGAGTGGGGATGGGATTCTATGCACAAGTGGAGGAGGACTGGCTCCGCTCTGACAGTTATTTAATCACAGCGTTTGTGCAGTGCTTCCTCTGGTGTCTTATTTAGGAATCCATCATCACCAGAGAAACCTACTCCTGCCCACCCTAGTTCCTCAGCTCTGTCAGTGACACTACCCACCACATCAGTGTTTTTTTCAGCAATTACAAAACGTAGTACATTCTGACCTCTCTTTCTGAATTATCATACCACAGTCAGACTTCAAAAATAACTGCCTTTCCATACTAGAGAGTGAAATCTGTATTTTATTGCTGATTTTTAATCCCCAATTTGAGCACTGAGGCTTCTGTTTTATCACAAAATGGAGCTACAAGAATACTTTTAAATATACAACATTTTAAAACACTTTACAACCTAATGCTACACCCTACCAAATTGAGAATACTCAAGAAATTATTGCTGTTCCAAAAAACTTAGAGCTAACACTTTGTGTGCCAATTCTTAGATAATTGAATTAGTTCAAAAAATAATTACAATGTCCCAGAGGAAGAATCCTAAATCAAATAGAAAGACGCAGGAATTTTAACAAATGAGTTTTAAATGAAAACACTAAGAAATCACAGAGTAGAATGAGAACTAAACCAAGCCGGGTGGTACCTCTGACAGTTCAGTTAGCCCGTTTCACTGTGGGCCTCGGTCTCTATGCCTGTGAAGAAAGACGAGCTCAAATTCTCTCTCTACCTTCTCACAGCAGCCTCCCCACTAACATTCAGATAAGCATGCTTCACTTTATATAGTAAGTATAGGCATTAAAAATTGTATATAAATCAACATATTTTAAATACAGCTGGAGAGCTCTCATTTGAAGTAACTATTCATTGAATTAGCACTAAAAAAAATTTTTTTTAACCTCCAATCTAGTACATTTTATAAGCTGGATATTTACATTGAGATGTTCTATTAAATGACTTAGGTTTACCCACAAGTATTTCAATTCCTTGGATAAAGAGATCATCTGTTAAAATTCTCTGTTTTTATTTTTAAATATAATGGTATGATAATAACCCCTGTCCAAAGGAGAAGTGTTGATGCAAGTAGTTCAAGAACGAAAAACATTCCAAAAACTCTGGAAGAGCTTCCTGGTCTTCAAATTAAGGAGCTTGGTTTTTCTCTTAATCCCATATCAACAGCTATTAACAATCAGAGCTAACTTCCCTCTCTGTCATGCTGTATATCTGCCTTATTTAATATATTTAATACAAGGCTCCCCTCACTGGAACGTACACACCTGAGGACAGAGATTTTTGACTGCTTTGGTCCCTGTTCAGATCACATCCAACACCTAGAATAGGGCCTGCCACATCGACACATATTAAAAGACACTGTATCACTTTGCTAGGGCTGCCATAACAAAGTACCACAGACTGGGTGCCTTAAACAAGAAAAACTTGTTTTCTGTTTTGTTGCTAGAAGTCTGAGGTCAAGGTGTCGGCAGGATTGGTTTCTTCTGAGGCCTCTCTCCTTGGTTTGCAGATGGTCATCTTTTCCCTGTGTCTTCACATGGTCATCCCTCTGCACCTGTGTCCTCATCTCTCCTTCTTATAAGGACACCAGTGACACTTGATTAGGGTCTACCCATATGACCTCATTTTACCTTAATTATCTCTTTAAAGGCCCTGTCTCCAAATATAATCACATTCTGAAGTACACTAGGGGTTAGGACTTCAACATATGAATTGGGGAAGGCGGGGTGGGTGGAACACACACAATTTAGCCCACAACAGAGGGAGAAAATTGGAAGTCACTACAACTTTCTTCCATGGTAATTCTTTAATATCACTAATGAAGTTTCTCTGTTTCATGAAATACAGAACCATCTGCTTTAATGAATGATGTAATACTCAGAGTACTGGTATTTAAATCCTTTTCAAAGATATAAGTAATCCATGAATCATACTGCAAATTACCTGTCAACAGGGATTCCTGTTCCACTCGAAGTTCACGAAAAAGAAGAATCAAATCAACAGCAACACCAATTGTATCCAAGTTCCTGTATAAGGTTTTTAAAAAGGACAAAGTTAGACACATTCTTTTTCTTAAACCTGCACTTCAAATTATGATCCACAATGAATGCAGAGACTACCGGTTAACAGTTCCTGTAGTGGGCAGAATAATGGCCCTCCAAGGTATCCACATCTTAATACCCAAAACCTGTGAATATGTTACCTTACATGGCAAAGGGGACTTTTCCAGTCGTGAATAAATTAAGGACCTTGAGATGAAAGGACTATCCTGGATTATTAACCAGCTGGGCCCAATGTATCACACGGGTCCTTATAAGAGGAATATTGGAGGGTCAGGGAGGGCGGCCATGAGCCAAGGAACGCAGGCAGCCTCTACAAGCTGGAAAAGGCAAGGAAAATGATTCTCCCCTAGAGCCTCCAAAAGGGGTTCAGCCATGTTGGCCCACTGTGGACTTCTGAATTTCAGAACTGTAAGATAATAAATATGTTATTTTAAGCCACTAAGTTTTTAGTAATTTGTCAAGTAGCAACAGGAAGCTAATGTGGGTAGCAGAAATGGGGTGCTGCTGTAACAAACAGATACGTGGAAGTGGCTTTGGGATCTGGCAATGGGCAGAGGCTGGAAGAATTTTGAGAAGCAGGACAGAAAAGGCCTAGATGCCTTGAATAGAAATGTGGACACTGAAGGCACTGCTGGTGAGATCTCAGAAGAAAATGAGGAACTCGTTACTGGAAACTGGACGGAACGATCCTTTTTCTACAGTGGCAGAAGCTTAGCAAAACAATGAATTTGGATATTTAGCTGAGCAGATTTCCAAGCAACACGTTGAAGGTGTGGCCTGATTTCCTCTTGGTGCGTATGGTAAAATGCGAGAGGGGAGAGACAGAGGAGACTAAAAGGGAACCAGGTATGATTCGGGAAATTCTCAGTCTATCCGGATTGCAAAAGACGCTAAAACTAGACTATTCACTGTGAGGAAACTGTGCTCTGGAGAGAAAGCCAAGGATGTGGCTGGACGACCTTTTGCTAATGCCTTGGAAGAACCAGAAGGTCGGTGTTCAGTTACACAGAGGGCTCTTTAAAGAGACTAGGAGTGTTACTCATTCCCCTCAGTCATCTCAGCAGAAATCAGGACTAGAGATGGGGTTATCTAAGAAAGCTCTATGGCAGACCCTAGATTGCCTAATGGTATATAACTCCCCATGACATACATGTGAGACCCACAAGGTTTTTGAGAATGTCATACCAGTAGAAACTCTGCCAACCTGGATGAAATGCACAGAGAAAGGATGAAATGAAAGAAGGCTGTTAAACTCCCAAAATCCTACAGGCAGGAAAGAGGCTGATCAAGTTACTCAGCTGAAAACATGTATTACTCTTACCCTTCGAGAAAAAGGAAGGATGACTCTGAGGGTAGGACCAAGGGCAGAGCCTCAAGCCACAGAGGATCATGCCCAGGCCTCAAAACCTGAGTTTGCCCAACTGGATTTTGAAATTGCTTGGGACCAGTGACTCCTCTTTTCCCTCAATTTTCTCCTCTTTTAGAGGGTAATGTCTAAAACTGTTATCCTAGGCCTGTCCAACCATTGTATTTTGGGAGCAGACAACTTCGTGTCTAGTTTCACATGTCCAAAGATAAAAAGGAATTTTGCTTCAGGATGAATCATACCCAGAGTCTCACCCAAATGTAATTCAGATGGTAAGATTTGGGACTTTTTAGCTAATGAGACTTAGATGAGATTTTGGGCTAGAGTTGATGCTGAATGGGTCGAGAATGTGGGGGACCTTGAGACGAGATGAATGTATTTTGCACATAGGACAGACGTGAATCTTTAGGGAACGAAGAGTAGACTGTGCTAGGCAAAATAACGGTCCCCTAAAGATGTCCACATACTAAACTCTGGAAACTGACTATATTACCTTACATGGCAAAGAGATGTGATATAATCAATTTATATTTGATCTTTGTCCCCAGTTCCTGGCACAGAGCTCCTAAAACCCTTGGAAGTTCCTGTGTGAGAGGAAGGCCTTTTGTTATTCGTAACAAGCCCCTTTCAACCATACCTGAGCTTATGCTAAAGAGGGGACTCTTCCTGGGCCTGCAGGATGGGAGCTGGCTGCCAGAGGGACCAGCCCTAAGATCAGACAGCTGGAACCTTCAACCCCAACCTCCTACCTCTGAGGAAGGGAAGGCAGTTCAATCACCATGGCCGATGATTTAATCAATCACACCTATGTGATGGAACTTCCATAAAAAGTCCGAAACAATGAGTTTGGAAAGCTTCTGAATGGGCTGATGAGCACATCAAAGTGCTCAGAAGATGGCATGCCTGGAGAGGGCACAGATGTTCTGTGCCCCGCCCCATCCTATGTATCTCTTCCAGGTGGCTGTCCCTTTATAGTAAACTAGTAACAGAATGTAAAGTGCTACCCTGAGTTCTGTGAGTCGTTCTACTGAATTATCAAACCTGAGGGGTGTCCTGGGAACCCCTGAATTTGTAGTCAGCTGGGCAGAAATGTAGCCTGGGTGCCCCATTTGCAGCTGGCATCCAAGGTGGGGCAGTCTTGTGGGACTGAGCCATGAAGTTATGGGATCTGAAGCCACTAACTTGAGGTAGTTAGTGTCAGAATGGAACTGAATTGTTGGACTGCTGGCTGTTTCTGGAGAATAAGAACTGGTCAGAAAATACCGCAAGAGACTTTCTAGGAGTGATTAAATTAATGGTTTGAAGATGGGAAGATTATCCTGAATCACCTGGGTGGGCCTCATGTAACCATAATGGTCCTTATCAGAGGGATGCCATATGGTCAGAGTCGGAAAGAGACTGGAAGAGGTTACGGTGTTGCTCTGAAGTAAAGGAATGCAGGCAGCCTCAGGAAGCTAGAAAAGCCAAGGGAATCAATTCTCTACTAAAGACTCCAGAAGGAACCAGCCCTGCTGACACTAACTTTAGGTCAGGAAAACTGATTTTGGACTTCTGACCTCCAGAACTGTCAGATAATAAATTTCTGTTATTTTAAGCTACTGAATTTGCAGTACTTTGTTACAGCAGCAAAGGAAACTCATACAGCTCCCTACCTTCTTCACTTCTTCTCAACATAAATCAGAATTAAGCCAAGACATTCACTGCTAAAGAAGAGGGTCAGGGTCGGTGTGCACAAGGCTAGAATCCTCTCTCCCCTCCCCAAGGCCAGGTGGGCAGACAGCCATTGCTCCTTTCCTCTTTATCCGAACACAAGACTGGTGGGAAAAGGGGCTCAGCACCTGCCTCCGAAAAGAAGATGCCGTTCCACCTCTGTTCCTCCTCTTGCCTCTACACATACAAATGGCTGCCAGGCACCTGGGCCCACTGCCTGCTTCTGTATGGCCAGATTTGGTGGGGGGAGAAAAATGTAACTTCATAACATGAAATTCAAATTTCAATGTTCACAAATGAGGTTTTACTGGAACACAGCATGTGCATTTGTTCACGTACTACATATGGCTCCCTTCTACTACAATGGGAGAAGTGAGCCCCTCTGACAGAGATCACAAAGCCTGAACTATTTATCTGGCTCTCTGCAGTAAAAGTATAGCGACCCCAGCAATAGGGATTATATTTACATGCAGAGCTAACTGCTTTCAACAGTTTTCTTTGAGTACTTCCTGAAATTTCGTATGACTCAGATTGTTTGCTTTGCTGTATTATACCCCATGTTCCATACGTCCTTGGCAAAAAATAATTCCAGTCCACACAAAGTGCAATGTTCAGACAAAAGATGTAAAAAGGTCTAGGCCTTAATAGCATCCTACTTTTTAATTAACTCTTTAATAACTGAAAACATCAGAAAAATACATATTGGTTGAGATCTGAATCTTGACAGGCTCGGGAATATCAGCTTTAGTTAAGGTTGATCTCAAAGCCCCTACCAGAATCTTTGTCGTCTTTCTGACTACAAAAATGTTTTTCCCAGGAGCTGATGCCCTGAATGGTTAGAATTTCCATTCTAGGGCTCTCCTTTCCCTCTCCCGTCACACTAGAGGGCCTCCCTGCCTGGAAAAGGACAAAATAATCTAGCTTCTGGCCTGCTGCTTCTAGCATATAACTAGTTATACTTCTTCAATGTTAACTATTACTACCAAGATCATTACTGTTTCTATCCATTTACCTGTATATGGACGCCATGTTCAATTTTGTGCTGAAGTTAAACAACTCTCTCTTTTGGTTCCCTCTCCTTTGATCTAAAAAAACCTCATTAATCATATCAAAGCCTCAGGTATAAGACCGTCTAGGCAGCACAGGGAGTCCCTCCATCGGCTTCTGGACCAGCCCGACTTCACTCATCGTGGCAGTAACAGGGAGCCCCAGGGCTCTGTCTACATTCAAGTCCAGGAAACAAAAGTGAGCATGCTTTGTGGCTTCTGACTTCATCTCAAGTAAAAATTGTTAATAAGAAGTGGATTCCATAAAATCAAAGAGGAAGGGTGCTCAGTTCTGGGAGGAGAGTGTAACATGTACAAGAACAAGAGCAGGACAGGGCAATTCTCTTGCTCATCCTTGTAACTCCATTTTAGTTGTACATTATAAATTAGGTGGCAGTAGCTGGCAACTTTACACAATCTTAAGGAACGCTTAAGATAAACCGTCTTAGAAATTCACACCGTGCTCCCTGTTCGAAGTAAACGCAAGGGCAACTAATTAAAACACTAAAACTAATTACAACACCTACAACTAAGAAAAGTGAAGTCCACAACTGCAAATGCATTTAGGCAGGCAGAATCTAGAATCAAAGGATCAAAATTAAGTTCAAATCATTGTGTTACGTAAAAAACCAAATCCCTCAAAACATTATAAATGCAAGTGAGAAACCTAAATAACCCCTAATGTTAAACACGCTGTCCCATTACGCACTCATCCAGGAGTCTCCCACAGCAAGTCCCGCAGAGCACTTGTCCCCGGAGACGCAGAGAGTCTCCTAATAAACACGGGTGACTGTGACGCCAAAACCATCTCTAACAGATGGGCCAACATGACAGAACCAGCATGCACGTACACAAAGAGATATTATCAAAGGCATATATGTAACTACAAAGAATAGTACCTGATTGAATTTTGGTTCACAGAACACTCAATACAAGCATTCCGGAGACACCGGAAGCACTCCGTTATTAACTGCAGACTGGAAGCCAGATGTTCCACTTGGGATGGGTCTCTGCAGGCCAGCTCAACGGCATGAGAAGATTTCTTTAAGATATCCAGGACTCTTTGGAAGATAGTCCTGGGTGCTGTTTCTCTGAAAAAGGATAAAATTGTTTCAAACCAGAAAAAAAAGAAAAAGACATTTCCAAATGTCCTTTTCAGAACACTGCTGGTACTTAATTCTGTGGGGAGGCAAGCTAGGCCCATCTGTTCCAGCTCCTTAGTTTACGACACAAAAGAGCTACGTACACTGAGCACTTCGCCAAGGCACTGCTCGTATCAACCTGTCCCTGTATTATCTCATTTAATCTTTGCATTAACCTTATGAAGCCAATACTGTCCTCTCCATTTTAAAGACAAGACACCTGAGACAGAGAAGAGTCTACGTAACTTGCCCACATCCCTCAGCTAATAACTTTTGGAGCCACAATTCCAACTGAAACAGTCGGATTTCCACTCCCACGACAACCCGAACCCCCGTTTAAGGTGACTGTTTATGGTTATGGGTCTGCCCTTAGTCTAACCAGAATATCTGCATCTCACGTTCTAGACAGAGAATATAACCATGTCCTCTGTCACCCAGTGTGTACCTGAAGTAAAGTTATGAGACAGGATCCTCATGAGGGACTGCCTGGGGGGCAGAGACACTACCCATTCTTAGCTAGAGGAGCCGGACGCAGTGCTCTGAGCTTACACACGTTCAACCACAAAGATGGGGAGCCGGGGGAGCGGGAAGGAGGGAAGGAGACAGACAGAAGCAGAGGGAGACGGACAGAGAGACAGAGCGAGCTCGCTTCCGGGGAGAGTGTGTGCCCGGGGCGGGGGATGAACCTGTGGCTGTTCACCCCGCCCCCCCCAACCGGGCCCCTCAGTTCCCACGGCCTCTCACGCCAGGAGCACTGCCCACGCTGGCTCTCACTCCACAGCTATGAAGAGAAGGATTTCTGTGTGCAGCACGGCACCTAAATGCAAGCCCATTTCCTCATTCCATGAATCCCCTGAAGAAACAAGAATCCGCTTTAATGTCAGAAGAAAAATTGCTGTTAGACAACTGAAGGGACTCTTACAGATTAGTCCTGACCATAGGAATTTTCTCCCTGTGCTCGCACTGTGGAATCCCAGCACCCTACATTTCACCCCCGGATGAAATGAAGTCAGACCACCGGGAAGCTGCGCATTTCTCCAGAAGCACGGCCACTGAAGCGCCCCAAGCGGCTGTGCTTGCTCGGGGGGCCCGGGAGACACTCCCTCCGCGAGCTTCAGGACCATAAATACTTGTACTCCAAGTGTCGCCTTTTTATCTTAAGGATGGATGATATAAATCACTTTATTTATCACGTTCTCCGCTGTCTTTGCCTTTAAGAAGCCTGGAGTCAAACCCACGACCCATCTTTAACACTATGAATCCCTCAGCATGACTTCTGAGTACTAACCTTATTTCTGGCTTTTCCCTCCCCTCCAATTTCCTCCCTTACCTTTATTTTATCTAACTGTATTTATTTTTTAAGGCACGTCAGATTTGTTTTTGGAAAGAGGCAGAATATAAATTAATCAATTAAAAATTGGGAAATCGTGCATAAAATAATCTGCCCCACCTCCCCCCGTTGGCCCTCTCTAAATGGGGATCATGAAGCTTTGACTCAGGGTCGCAGCAATTAAGCGACCAAATAAAAAAGTGAAAGTTCAACGGTGCAGCATTAGCCCTGCCTCAGAAACTGTATAAAACAATGGAGTGTGTAAGCCACTTTCAGTGACAATATGACAAAAAGAAGATTCACTAACACTCTCACGACAGCTTTAAGGAGAAGTGGGTGCTGCTGGGGAGAAGGCAATTCCCACTCTACCCCTAGAGCTCTCGCCACTGGACTAATAATAAAATTGACAGACACGCAGGAGAAAAAGAAATTTTAATTCGTGTGCATGGAGGTCTCATAGAAATGGGACCTAAAAAGTGGGCCACAGCAGGTGGCTTTTATACTTTTTAGACAAAGAAACACCAAATTTCTGAGGAATTGACAGAACAAAGAAACTTAGGCTTTGGGTGCTTAGTTAGTGAAGAATCTAAGGAGAGTCTGGACTTGGGGTAGTACGTTAAAGAGGAAACAAGGTTTGTTTATACAGGCTTCTTGGCCCCAAATTCACCTCTGGGGATAAGGGTGTCCTTCTGACTCCAGATGCAGGGAGGGTACCTCTCACACGGAGATTTATTGCCTGCTTTCAACAGAGAGGAGGGTCAGAGTGTCCCTCTTGCACTGGCTCTTTCTTAAGCAACTTTAATTCAAAAAAAATCAATATGCCACTGAGGCTTATTTGGGGGAGGCGTGCTCTGGGCTCGAACGACACTAAATATAGTGCAGGCACTACTAACACGCTAAGAAAGTACCCACGGGTTTAAAACATTCTGAAGAATGCCAAGAGTGATCATGATTTCTACAACAAAGAATAAACCTAATTACCTCTATCTGCCCCACCTGCATAAAGTTTTGATGACATTTATTACTTAATCTTATAGTCAAATAAAAGTAGAGCTCTAGAACTCGAATAATCTACAATAAAGCCCCCTTTTTTTTTTCTCCTACCATGACTAAGAAATGTGTGTTTATACCTGGGGTAAAGAAGCCAATATGATTTCTTTCAGTGGGTCCTTCACAAGCTCCCTCTCTCATGGGCACCACCTTCCTACTGTGAATGGTCTTCTCTGATGTCACTCTTTGAAATCTTAACCTCTGCTTCACTCAAAACTGATATCTAGCACAGCAAAAGCTTTGAAATCAAACTATAATAGACAACACAAAATAACAGCACTGTTCTTAGGAAAACTGGGTAACTGATATTCCAACCATAGAACAATTAGTAAGTTCATGAACCACCCTAAATAATTTCCAATGTTACATGTTAATTTGTCACATATACACCATGCCTTTCTCCTTCATTACACTTTTAACCAAAAGAAAAATGTTTACCTGAACTACGGCCAACCAAAAGATTCCTGAAACACAAATAACTATTTTTTTTTTTAATATTTATTTATTTAGGCTGTGCCAGGTCTTAGGTGCAGCACGCGGAATCTTCACTGCAGCATGCAGGATCTTTAATTGTGGCATGTGGACTCTTAGTTGCAGCATGCATGTGGGATCTAGTTCCCCAACCAGGGATTGAACCCAGGCCCCCTGCATTGGGAGCGAGGAGTCTTACCCCCTGGACCACCAGGGAAGTCCCACAAATAACTATTAACAGCTACTAAAGAGTAATCACAGCACCATCTATCCAGCATACAACAGTTCACATACGCGGTATAAAGAGAAAATGAATTGGGATTGTGATCACTGTCATTTGTCCTCCCCATGGATTCCTGAAACCAGCAAGCACTGGCAATCCTCTGGGTCTGTTCACATGTATGCGCTCCCCCAGAATCCCTCTCACACCACCCCCACCCAAGCCTCTGCCTGGAAGAACCTGGGGCTCCTTTCAGGCCTCTGAAAACTCACAGCCCTGCTGAGACTCCTCTGCTACTCAGAGTACTCAGGGGAGCCGCATCCCATCTCTATGCGCCCCTGGAGCTCGGTCCACAGAACGGAATAGCACTTACCCACATCAGATGACATTCACTGATGCGGTCTATCACCCCAGCTAGACTATAAATCCCAGAAAAATAGAGACTACCTTATTTTTTTCTGTATCTCTAGGGCCCAGACCCGCATTCACTAATTGCATTTGTTCAATTCAAGTTTAAAACAGTGATGAGACTATTCACATATTCAGAGCGGGATCTAACTGCTTCACAGACTTGTCATGTAACCCACTTACTGAGCATGTGCCCTGAGCCAGGCGCCAGGCCTGATGGGAGCAGTGAAATCAGTGTACTTTGCAGCAGCCACTGGAAAAAGGGAAACACTGAGGAACTAGCTCAACTCGTCCATTCCCATTAAGAAATTCACACATCCTGGACCCAAAAATTTGGAAAAAAAAGGTCATATCTTAAGATGTTGATATCTTATAATTGGTATTTAAGAAACATCTAATTTCTCCTTCCCCACTGAATGATAAGCTTACCCACTGAATGGGTAAGCTTAAAGGGAGAGGGAGAGGTGAGGGGTTGTAACTCAATTAACTACATTTTAAATTTCTTGAAAGCAGAGACTATTTCTTAGATGTCTGTACCCCTCTATAAAGGGTGAAAGGAAAAAAAAAAAACTTTTCCTCTAGAGCCATATAATAGCTACAGATTTTATTCACCATATTTTAATACAATATAATAAATTAACAACTTTCATCAGATGAGGACAAAAAAAGCTTTTCATTAACAGTAACTACTATGAAAACATTTAACTCTCTTCTGTACCTCTTTACCTTCTCCACAGCCTTGAAAGAAAGCTATTTGGCATTACAGATCCAAAGGAGTCCTAATGTACTCTGTCTGCAAATTCCATGTTCACTGTCAAGACAGCACAGCTAAGTATGTGTAATGATTAATGACAGTGAAATAACCAGTAAAGATCAGTCAATCGTTTGTATATTACAAATGTTATTAATAATAAAAATTGCTGTCATTTCTGCTTTAACCAAACTAACACAAAATATTCACAAAGACTTTAAGAAGCTTAGCTACTTCATTCACAGAAGGCCGAAAGTGCTTAGAAGGACAATTAAAATTCAACCATTAGACATTCCTTTTACATAGGAATGAATGTATACCCTGAAGACAACTTATAAATGAAATGTTACATTACAGAACAAAAACAGCCTTTGAATTATACAAAAGGTAGAATTTCACTTCCTTCAAGTTTGAACAGGTTTAATCTTGACAAGTCCTGTTTGAATAAAATTAAAGAAAACTACCGGTGATTACAGCACAGGTTAGATAGGCCTAACATACCATCCGTACTCACATCTTACAGTCAATTCATCAGGCGGGACCTCCTTCTGAAAAGGAGACTAACTGTTCGTCATTTAACACTACGACTAAGACTTACATCCTGGTTAAAAGATTCATTCTAATACCCGACATTTAATTAAAAATTGGCACATGTGGTTTAGAGTCGTTTAACCACTGTCACTGAGAAAAACTATTAGAATACACACAAGTTCAGAGATTAAAATAACAATCATTGGTTGTTATTTAAAACCATAAACCCCTTACTGATTTGACTGCGTTAGACTAACAAAAACAGAAAATAAAAACATTTCTATCTCCTATCAGAAAGAGCCTGGGCAAAAGTTTGAAATTCATCTCTGCAGACCTCAAAACTCTCCTTTATATACTCTCTTCCCCTCTTCTGTCACATCCAGGACACTCAAGCTGAGACAACTCCCTGAGACAGGGTTGCATGCAGGGTTGGCAAACTTCTTCTGTAAAGAGCCAGAGTAAATATTTTAGGCTTTGAGGACCTGACAACCTCTGTCACAACTTCTCTGCTGCTGCAGGGCAAAAGCAGCCATAGACAACATCCAAACGAACGAACACAGCTGTGTTCTAGTAAACTCTTTCTACGGACACTGGAATTTAAAGTTCATATAATTTTCATGTGTCATGAAATTTTGTTCATTTGTTTTCCCCTACCATTTAAAATGTAAAAATCATTCTTAACTCAAAGGCCATTTAAAAAAAAAAACAAAAAAAAACAGGTGGGGCTTCCCTGGTGGCGCAGTGGTTGAGAATCTGCCTGCCAATGCAGGGGACACGGGTTCGAGCCCTGGTCTGGGAAGATCCCACATGCCGCGGAGCAACTGGGCCGGTGAGCCACAACTACTGAGCCTGCGCGTCTGGAGCCTGCGCTCCACCACAAGAGAGGCCGCGATAGTGAGAGGCCTGCGCACCGCGATGAGGAGTGGCCCCCGCTTGCCACAACTAGAGAAAGCCCTCACACAGAAACGAAGACCCAACACAGCCATAAATAAATTAATTAATTAAAAAAAAACAAAAAACAAAAAACAGGTGGTAGGTCAGATTTGGCCCACAGATCATAGTTTGGCGATACCAGCTTTAAAGGGTTCCAAATATATCAGTCCTCTCCCCCGCCCCGAAAAGTCACATGCTTCCCTCTTCCCCAATGTCCTCACCACAGTCAAAATTCGTCTCTCATCAGAACAAAGAGAATCTCAAATGCATTATACCAAGCAAAGGAAGCGAAGCGAAGGTGAAATGCACAGAAGTGGACAGTGTCCAGAAGAGAACTGTGCACACAGAGAAAGCTGACAAATGACAGTGCTGGCACTAAAGATCCCAGGTGAAGGCCGACTGTTCCAGAAGAGGTGCTGGAACAACTATCAATCAGATGAGAAAAAAACAAATTGGAGCCTTATGTAGAATCCTACTAAAAGTAACTCCAGATGGATTTAGGAATATATGTTAGGCAAAACTATGAAACCCTGGAAGAAAATATATGGAGAATGTCTTCATAGTCTTAGGTAGAGAAAGATTTTTGTATGTAAGACCTTATTTAAAAAGTGGTATTTGAGCACAGAACTGAAGAAGGTGAGGAAGCAAACTATGCCCCTTCCTGTGAGAAGAGCTTGGATGGCAGGCAAAGGCATCACAGGAACAGCAGGGGGCTTGGTGGAAGCATCCAGTGACTCAGGGGCAAGACACAGGCTCTGTACGCCACTGAAAGAACTTCCGCTCCTGATGTGAACCCAGGGAGGGTTCTGAGCAGAGGAGTGACATCACCTGACTTTCACTTTGAAAGGATCCCTCTGGCTAGTCTATAAAGAACTGATCATAGCAGGAGAAAGAAAAGACAACAGGAGATCAGTCAGGACACTGTTCTTGGTAAAGAGTGGCAGAGGCAGACATAATAAGCACGGACCAGATTCTGAATATATTCTGAAGATGGAGCCAATAAGACTTGATGATAAATTATTATGAGGGTTATCTGAGAAGGGGGAGCCAAGGATGGCTCCAAACTTTGGCCTGAGCAATAAAGGGACAGATGTATCTGCTGTTTACTGAGTTGGAGAAGACTGCTGTAAAGATATACGGAGGAGGGGGGAATCGGGAGTTCAGATGGAGATTTGTTACATTTGAGGTACTTACTAGAAATACAAGTGGAAATGTGGAGTAGGCAGATGAACATACAAGTTTGGAGATCAGGAGAAAAGTCTAGCTAAAGAAAACTGTTAGAGTTACCATCAAATGTAAAGTAGTAAAACCCCAAGGCTGAAAGCAATTGCCAGGAGAGCACAGGTAGGTGGGGAGGAGAGGCCTGAGGACTGAGCTCTGGACCTCAGAGAGAAAAGCCAACAAGAGAGGAGAATCCGAAGGGGGTGGTGTTCTAGAAGCCAAACGAAGAAGGTGTCTCAAGGAGAAAGAAGTGATGAACTACATCAACTGCAGCTGATAAGGATTTATCCAGTAAGATTTAAGATTTTAAGATTTATCTTAAATCTAGTAAGATGAGGATTTAAGATGAAGACCAATGGAGTTGGCAATGTGGAATGGGTTCAAGAGAAAAGAGAAATTGTAGTAGGTGAATATAAAAAACTCTTTAGAGAAGCTTTATTATAAATGGGAGCAGAGAAAAATCAGGGAAATGGGGGAGAGATTTTTCTTAGGATGGGAAAAATTACAGCAGATCTATAAACTGATGAGAACAATCTAACAGAAAAGGTAAAACTGATGATTTAAGAAAGAGAGGGGGGAAAAAAGAGAATTGTTGGAGCAACGTATGCAAAAGGGAGCGGAATTTAGTGCAGACCTGAGGGGGGCTGGCATTTGAAGCAAGACAGTTCACCGACAGTTAACAGAGGGAAGGCAAATTATGGGGACAGATACAAGTAGTGGGTAGAGAGGATAGTGGGAGTTCCTGGAAATTATCTTCTGGTTGCCCCTATTTTTTCAGAAAAATAGGAAACTGAGAATGAGGATGAGGGAGAGGCAACAGAGACTTAGGGAGAGCAAAAGGCATAAAGCAGTTGACTAGGAAAGCAGGAGAATTAAATGGACTAGGGAAATAGAAGGACTGCCGGGCAGAACTAAATGCCTACCCAAGGTCAGTGATCATCCACTTACAGAAAGACCAATCAGTATGGCTGTAAGTTCTTCTCCATCCTCGTTCAGTTATTTGGGTGCAGACACAAAGGAAACAGCAAGCTGGATTTAACTAGAGCTGAAGTTTTACCAGGAAAGTATGACAAAGTCAGGAGAAGAGGCAAGGGAAATGAGAAAGTATACAAGGAAATGCTTTATTACTGATCCTTAGATCTAAACTGGATTTAAGAAGGGAAATGTGAACATAAGGAACCAAAGGGACAGTGAATAGGAAGGAGTAGGACCAACAGACTGTGGGTCCTGGTGGGGTTGAAGACTTGTTGGAACAGGGGACCCGGAGAGACAGGATACAACAGGCAGCCAGAGTGGGACTCTTGGAATTAAGATTGTGGAGGGAATGCAGCCATGGTTAATCATAAGGCCTGGGTAGCACGTGGCAATGTGTGGTGAGATGGGAGGAAGGGGGTGTCCAAGTTCACTGAAGGAGAGAAAGTCAAGAAATAAAAGGCCAGGGTAATGAAAGGATAATCTATGTAAAAACTAAAATAACCAAGATTTAAGACAAGAGAAGTAATGCAGAGTTAACAGTGAACTAGAGCTAAATTCGTTAAGGAATGACATAGAGGGACCAACAGATATTTTAATAGCAGAAGAGATTATCCATGAGGTATACTCTGATGGCATGAGATGAAAAGTTGGAGGGGTTTTGGAGGAAAAAGTTCTGAAAGCAGCAATGACAATCACCTTCACACCTACACACCTTCAAGACAAGCAGTACACTGGATATAGGAGAAAACAGCCCACTTTGAGGACCCTCTGGGAAAGGTTTGTCCTTAGAAGTGAGCCGTATTTCACCTAGATCAAGAAGATGAAAGGAATGTTCAGAGAGGTTGAGGACGTAGGGAATTTTGCACACGGGAAGGGTTTTAAAAGCTGAGGAGTCAGAAAAGGATCCATACGAAGCCTTAAAGGAGTCAGAGAGTAACAGAAAACCTAGGAGTTTCCCATATTAATTAGAAAATCAGCTTGTGAATGTCTAGCAAAAACCCCGTTGAGATTTTATTTTGAATGGCATTGAAACCACAGGTCAAGTTGGGGAGAACTGATGTCTCTATGTTATTGCAGTTTCCTATCATGTAATGGTATAACCATTTACGTTTTCTTTAATGTCTTTTGATCGAGTTCTGTAATATTCTCAATGAGGATGATAGCCACTAACACAAACTGTGCTTATTCCGTGCCCGGCACTTAACTAAGCACTATATATAAAATCTGCACGGCTACCATGAGCATATCCCTAGTTTACAAATCGTCCTCTTACCTCTAATGTGACTTCTCTGGGCTTGTGGCCGTCAGAGAGGCTGACTCAGCCTAGAGTGAGCCCCAGGGTTCCTTGGTCTTTGAATGAGTGTCCTTGCCCACGGTCCAGTGACCACACCCTCGGGTCCAGGGACCACTACAAAAGACTGGAAGAACGAAAGAGCTGAGAAACTCTCCTCTGGGGGCATGGTTGGTCACAATTCTAACCTTATTTATTTTGATTTGCTGGCTCAAACTTCTTCCTGTCTACTTTGTCCATTTAAGATAATTGGATGTGCGGGGTGGCTCACACTGACCACATCGGTATTTTGAAGCTGAGTCAGAACACCTTACCAAGTAGTTCTGTGCGGTATTCCAGCTCATGGCACAGGTAAAAATAAAGGAAACTGTCACCACACTCTACGAAGTTCTTTTTATAGTGTAGCGTAATTGAGGTTCTCTCTCAACACAGCTGATCTGAATCATGGTTGAGTCAAGACAGCATATGGCGTCCTTTGCTAAGCTGACAAGTGGTGTGGGTTTCTTTTGGGGGGGGGGGTTGTTTCGTTTCTCTTTTTTTTTTTTTTTAATAATGACCTTCCTCTCCAACTACTTATTTTTATTTATTTATTTATTTATTTATTTATTTATTTATTTATTTATTTATTTATTTATGGCTGCGTTGGGTCTTCGTTGCTGTGCGCGGGCTTCTCATTGCAGTGGCTTCTCTTGTTGGGAGCACGGGCTCTAGGCGCACGGGCTTCAGTCGTTGCGGCACACGGGCTCAGTAGTTGTGGCTCGCGGGCTCTAGAGCACAGGCTCAGTAGTTGTGGCGCATGGGCTTAGTTGCTCCGCAGCATGTGGGATCTTCCCGGACCAGGGCTCGTACCCGTGTGCCCTGCATTGGCAGGTGGATTCTTAACTGCTGCACCACCAGGGAAGCCCGTTCTGTTTCATTTTTTGTTTTTGTTTTTGGTGCAGCCAAAGACTCTTGTTGGTCAGAGGCTCAGCAATGTTTGGGGAAAAGCTATGTGAATGTGTGTACATGCAGATGATAGGTTAATTTTGAGTTCTGCACTATGCTGACCTCTGAAGTGCTCAATATTCCCTTTCCTTATGAAAGTTAGTCAACATACTGATGCGAGCAATGAGGAACACCAAAACATTTTCTACCTCTTGAAATCATCATCATCTGTCATTATTTGATAATTTTTTATACCTCTTACTAGAGTCTTTCCTCTGCGCTCTCACTTTATATCTAATGACCCCAGAAAATTAAATAATCTAAGGAAATAATAAAAATACAGCCAAGTGCTCAATATGTGCTAGTAGGTACTGAAAATACAGAGGTGAGTAAGAAGAATCCTGCCCTCAGATTGTTCTCATTCTAGTGGGACTGGGAGGTGATTAAGTGATCACAATACTCTAGTGAAGTTCCTTGAAAGAGGAAAGGGGAACATAGGACAGAAGCACATAGGCCAAAAAGGCTTTCAATTGGGGTTGAAATGGTCATTAAAACCTGAGGGAAAATTAGGAGTGTGTGTATGAGGAAAGGAATGAAGTTACAAGTTTAATATTACAGCATTTGCGCTATTCCCCCTTTAGTGGTTTGAAGTGAGCTAGAAATAGTTACTTACACTGTACCAACTAGAGTTGCATCACTAAACACAGAGCATGGTACACAGCATATGTGAGGTAATTAAATAAGTAAATAACTAACACTGTAAATCGAATTAATAGCTTTCGAGCAATCAGAGCAGTCATTATTGACTGGTTGTCAGTGCTAAGTGACTTTCTTCATTACAGCCATTGGCTCTTCACTGTTTATTCAGTTCAACATATATTAAGCACTCACAATGGACCGGGCACTATGCTAGAAGATACCATAAAGAAGACAGACCCTGCCCACAGCAAAGTCACAACTAAGTCAGGGGAAACACATATAAAAGTCTATTGCATTATGAAATGAAAGTGCAGTGAGAAAGGAGTTCACACTTTAAACATCTCCCCTCCATTCCAGACACGGTAATCATATGTTTATTTCTAACAATTATAAATATAGAGCCCAACTTTAAAACAAGGTGAATATCTCCACACACCAGAAACTGACGGGAAACACTTGGCTATAATCAGGTCTAAAACCAGAGTGGAACATTCCAGAATGGCCTTAGGTCATCTGCAATTCAACTCTGGCAGGATGACGAGAACCAAAAGCCGCCTACACCTTGTGGTGATCAGAGTCACTACGTAAAAGTCAGTGTTAGGACAGGACTCCCCTGCATCTGCAGAGACAGAAAAAGCTGGACTCAGTGCAGCTCTATGTATGGGTTACCTGCAAAGCTGTGCGCCTCCAACGTCAGGACAAAGCCAAGAGAGCTTCAGAGATGGAACCCGGTCCAAGATGCTGGCTAGCTTAGTGACCAGATACACGATATCCCAATATCACTACGACACAAATCACCAATAGCAGGAAAACCTGATCTTAGGCTGGGGTCATTGGGGAAATAGGTGGAAGAAAACGCAACATCATTATACAAGGAGGAGTGAGCCCAGAAAGGGAGAAAATGTAACAAATTTCTCAAGGTGAGCCAGCAAACTAAAAGTTCAAAGAGAAAATCTAACCCTAAGAAAAACTGGTCCCTTTCCTCACCACTCCCAATGACAAACCTGCAGAATTTGTGCTTCCCAACCCCACAACTCTAGACTGTGCTGGACTAAGCCCTAGGGCCAAGACAAAGAACGTCTCCATCAGGGAGCACAGAAAGGGATCTAGTGTATCTTAAACTAGATCCACAGAATGATCACTTTGAGATTCTCAAGCCGGTGAACCAGCAGGCAAAGAAGAGTGACTACACTGGCAGGAGAAACCCACCCTGATTATCAGGAAGAGTTGCTACTACAAGCCGGGCACCGGGAGGAGTAATCTGGAACTCAGGGGTTCAATGGGCTGTCTCTTGGTACTTCCATGTCTAGGGATAGCCACAAACAGGCAGCTGCAGCAACCACAGACTGACAGGAGAGAGGCAACCAAGGGCTCAGCCCCCTCGGCATCACAGCCCAGCTACAGTGCTGGGGGAAAGTCAGGGAAGTCTAGACTGGAAGCTGGAGCAGGGAGATGATTATCCAATTACGGCCTCAGGACAGTCTTCAGCAGTGGGGACTGAACTTACTGCACTAACGCTTCTGTCCAGGTCTTTCCTTTTAGATTCCAAACAACTATAGCCTCCAAGAGCCCGTGACTAAGTGAACAGTATCAGGCAAGAGGAGGTCTCAGAAGAAGAGCACGCCGTAACAAATGTTCATGGTGTCCCTCACCGCACAGCCTTGGTCCATCTAGATAACAACCCCAGGGGCAATTCTCAACCAGTGGGCAACAGGTTAATAGATAAATCACCCAGCCCTGTGCACAGATAATTTGGAGGTGCACCCCTCAGGGACACCCAGTGGGGTTGAGCTCCAGCTGCCTACAACAGTCACCACTCAATACGGCATCCCTACATCGGTTGTTCCCCCTTCCACACCTAGCTTCCCCCCGTCCCACACTCCTGACTGCTGGGTACTTCACCCAAGTCCCTACCTCAAATTCTGCTTTGGGGAAAAAAAAAAATCCAAAGGCTCAGGTATACAAGGAGACATGTATAAAGATGGTCTCTGCAGTACTGTTTGAATTACCAAAACTTCAGGACAAATCCAATACCCATCAGTAAGAAAAAAGGTAGGTAAATAATGATGTAAGCTTATGAAGGGACACTCTACAGCAGCTGCAGTTAATGATCTAGCTCTCTATGTATAAAAACTGGTAGCACTCGAAAACAGAGCAAAAATTAAAGATGCAAACTGCAGAGTGTACAGCATAAAACATACAGTGTAACACGTACAAGGGAGGGAGGAATGAGACTGGAAAGTGAAACAAAGAGCCCTACCCACCACTCTCACCTCCGGGCATTCACGCCCTTCTGTGTGACCCTTAGAACACGCAGTAGGAAGGTATGTCCTTTCCAAGATGATAAAGGCACCCCAGCTCCCATCTTGAGCGGGCTCTCTTGGATCACTCGCTTTCGAACAAGCCGGCTGCCGAGGCACGAGCAGCCCTGGGGAGAGGTCCACGTGGTGAGGAACTGGAGCTTTCTGCCCAGAGCCACTCGTGTGAGCGTGGAACCCCGACCTCCCACCCCAGTGAGGCCTTCGGGAGACCACAGACCTGGCCCACGGCTTGACTGCAGCCTCGCGCAAGACCCCAAGCCAGATCCACCCAGCTAAGCAGCTCCCAGATTCCGGACCCTAATAAACTGTGTGAAACAATAAATGTCTGTGGCTTCAAGCTGCTAACTTGTGGGGTTATTTGTTCTAATACCGAGGACATTAACAATATCAGTAATGTTTTGGATTTTGAGAGAACAAGACAAAATTTTAACATTTGTTGATTTTTCAAGTGAAATACATGGGTACTTGTTAGATTATCTGTTATATCATCCTTCATAAAGGCATTAACATTATTATATATTTGTGGGTTTTGACTTGACAAGAGTTTAAAAATAAGCAAACAAACCAACAAAAACACTAGAGTGAAAGTTAACGGAAAGCTTCAATTTCCTTTTTCCTTAGAGTACACAAGTATGGTTTTCTAAAACGTCAGCTCCTAAAGCACAGTCACTCCACGCAAAATCATCTAAATTCCTGTGCTCATGTCATAATGTAAGTTACTGTCAAGTACTCACTTTTTTATTGGAAATTCTATAACTTTTAAAAATTATTTAATATCGCTAAAATACCTTTCTACCAAGGAATTAAGATTTTGTAAGAAGTTACTGTCTACATCTTTTGGATCTGAAAAACCAATCTTCTTCCACTGACTTGAGTTATTAAATCTATTCCTTATTCTAAAGTTCCAGAGGCAGTTCCAAAGCCTATTAAAACAAGAACTTGATCATGGAATTGAGATGAAATTAAAAATTTTACAAGCACTACTTTAAAATATGAAAAAAAATCAAGAATTACCACCCTTTTCATTTCTTTTCACTCCTGATTCTGACTAGAGCCTGCAATAGTAATAGTGGTGTTTGTTGGCATCAACTACGTGCCAGGCACCATTCCAGACTCGACATCCAGCACCCCCTAATACCCACATCAACCCTACAAGGTAGGCATTATTATAATACCCGTTCTACCAGGGTAGAACTGAGGCTCAGAGAAGTTAAAAATATTTGCAGTTCATGCAGCTAGTATGTTGCAGTACTTAGATTTGAAACTAGACCTATGCCTTACAAAAGCCTTTTTCCCCTGAAACCCACTGAGTCCAAAAAGATATCAATATTTCATACTGACACATTTCAACGGGGAGAGGAGGAAGCTCCCCGAACTCAAATTGTTTAGAAAACAAAACAATTTCAGTCACTCTGCAAAACAGCCCCTGCATTATTCACAGGTCACAAAAAGCGGAGGCAAATCCCACTCCTACCCCGGAGGAAGGAGATCTCAGGTTCCACAGCAGTAGGATGATATCACACTACGGCTATCCCTGCAGTGCAAGATTCCAAAAGCACCCTCACACTGCAATTTTCAGTGGACAATGAGGTGAAATTTCCAGCGCCACATTACTTCCCTTCTCCTTCCAGGATTAATTCCATTTCTTTCTACATTTGGTTTCAAGCATTTCATGCACTCACACATCAGTCACTTCAGCTCATCTCAGGCTCTGGAAACAGAGAGCACTGCCTGGCATAGATGAAAATGTAGAACAAAGCCCGACTCACTCTAACTGTATGAAGAACATTAGATAAATCTTTCTTTTCTTAGAGCAAATTTGACAATTCACAAACATTGTTTTACCACAAAGTCTGAGATTTAGCTCAAGTAAGTTCTTCTGGGGGTGGCAAGGAGAAGGACAATAATTTTACACACAGAAAACTGAGATATAACTTACATGCAGTGAATTACACAGATCATTAGCGTTTAACGAGTTGTGTCAAATCCAGGCAACCAATACCCATCTAGATAGAGCACATTTCCTTTACTCCAGAAAATTCCCTCATGCTCCTTCCCAGTCAACCCCCAAGCTCCTTTGACAACCATTGTTCATGTCTGTATTGCCAATTAGCGATACAGACAAGATTAGCTTTGCCAATTGTAGAACTTCATAGAATCATACAGTATGTACTGTTTGTCTAGCTTCTTGCATTCAGGACGTTTTGAGATTCGTCCATGTTGTTGTGTATACTGGTGGTTCATTCATTTCAATTACCGGGCAGTTTTAGCCATTCTCCCACTGACAGACATTCGAGTTGGTTCCAGTATTTGGCTATTACCAATAAGGCTGCTATAAACATTCTTTTACAAGCCTTTTGTGAAGGTATGTTCTAGGGTAAATACCTAGGGTCATAGGCAAGGGTACGTTTAACTTTATAAAAAACTGCCAAAGTGTTTCCCAAAGCGGTTGCACCATTTACACTCCCACCAGCAATGTACGAGAGTTCCAGTTGCTCCACATCCTTGCCAAAATTTGGTGCTGTCAGTCATTCTAATCCTAGCAATTCTAATGAGTATGCAGAGGTATCTCATTATGGTTTTACTTGTTTATAACAGCTTTATTGAGATATAATTAACAAAGTATACAATTCACTCATTTAAACTACATAATTCGATGGATTTTGGTATATTACATTATTAACTTTTTTAATTGTGGTAAAACAAATATTAACATAAAATTTGCCATTTTGACCATCTTTAAGTGTGGAATTCAGTGGCTTTAATTATATTCATAATGTTGTACAACCATCACCACTAATTCCAAAAATTTTCTAAGACCCCCAAACAAACTCTGTAACCATTCAACAATAACTCTCCCCACCAACCCCTGGTAATCTCTAATCTCCTTTCTGTCTCTATGAATTTGCCAATTCTAAGTACTTCACAGAGGTGGAATCTTACAATATTTGTCCTTTCATGCCTGGCTTCTTTCACTTAGCATGTTTTCAAGGTTCACCCACATTATAGCATGTATCGGTACTTTATTCCTTCTTATGGCTAAATAATATTCCACTGGTAAATACCACATTTTGTTTATCCATTCATCTGCTGATGGACACTTAAGTTGTTTCCATCTCTTGGCTATTGTGAATACCTCAATGAACACTGGCATACAAGTATCTGTTTGAGTCCCTGCTTTCAACTCTCTTGGGTACGTACATACCTAAGAGTGGAACTGCTGGGTCATATTCTGTGTTTAGCTTTTTGAGGTGCCACCAAACTGTTTTCCATAGTAGCTGAACCATTTCACATTCCCACCAGCAATGTACAAGGGTTCCAAACTCTCCACATCCTCACCAACGCTTATTTTCCATTTTTTGGTAACAGCCATCCTAAAGAGCATAGAGTGGTGTCTCATTGTTTTAATATGCATTTTCTTGATGATTAATGATGTTGAGCACTTTATCATGTGTTTGCTGGTCATTTACATAATCTTCCTTTGTAAAGCACAGATTTTTATGACCAATTTTTTAATTGGATTGTCTTTTTATTATTGAGTTGCAGGAGCACTTTTATATATTCCAAAGCAAGTTCTTTGTCAGATATATGTATTGCAAATATTTTCAGTCTATGGCTTGCCTTTTTCATTTTCTTAATGGTGTCTTTTGATGAGCAGAAGTTTTTTTAATTTTGATAAAGTCTAGCTTGATAATCAATTTTTTCTTGCAAGGTTAACGTCATCTGTGTCCTGGATAAGAAACGTCTGGCCTACACACAAGATCACAAAGATATTCTCTCATCTTCTAAGCATTTTACAGTTTTAGCTTTTATGTTTAGGTCTACAATCCATGTTGAAATATTTTTTGTGAATGGTCCAAGGTATGGGTCAAAATTCATTTTATTCCAATTAGATATCAAGTTGTTCTACCACCACCATTTGTTGAAATACATAATTTTTAGATTGACTTTGGTTTAGAGTTTGCAAATATTTTGGAAATGGGCTTAACACTCCTTACACAACATTCAGTATTCAATAAAAGATAGGACCGAACGACTAAACACAAGAAGACAGAAAATGACAGTAGACAGTTATCAGGCACATTCTCTAAAAAAAAACTATAATATGCTTAAGAAGGTAAATGACAAAATGAATTTCAACAGAGTAATCCATTTAAAAAAATCAAACAGAAATTCTGCAATACAATAACTCAAAAATACAATACCTGAAACTAAGAACACAACAGATGATAGCAGATAAGACATAGCAGAAAAGAGGAATAGAGACCTAGAAGGCAGATTAGCAGAAAAATTTCAAACCAAAGCTCAGAGAGAATAGGAAATACATAAAGGAGGCTTTGAGACATACAAAATACAGTGAAAAGTTTAACATATGTGTAATTACAGTCCTTGAAGGAAAGGAAAGAACAGGAGAGAAGCAGTATTTGAAGAAACACTGGCTGACAATTTCCTAAACTGTTCAAAGACACCCAATTCAAGAAGCATTATCCAAACAGGATAATTACAAAAAAGCCAACCATCTCTGTCCTCATAGGCCTTCATTCTGGAAGGAGACAGAGAACAAATAAGAAACCACTATTAGTAATTACATAGTAAATACGTTAGAATCTAATACGTTCTTTCTTTAAAAAAGGGAAAGTAGTTTATAAGGTAAAGGGGTCCCAAAGTATGGAGGGAAGTATCTGCACTATTATATAGGATATACAAGGCCGTGAAGGAAGTAATCAGAAAAATAATTTTGACTAAACATAGGTTAACAAGAAAAAAGTACCCACACTGAGAGAAGCTTAAAAAAATTATCATCTACATGAACGTGGAAGAAAAAAGACTATGCACACACCATGAGTAATCACTTATACAAATAGCAGCAATTTGTTAGGCACCTACAATTATCAGACTGTATGCTAGATGCTAGGGATACAGGGAATGTGATACGTTCACTTTATTCAAGCAGCTTATCAGATGGAGGAGCAATGAGGTATCAGTTTAAGCACGAGAAGAATTTACAGAAAGCAGTATCCAAATGTTACACTGTTTCATGAATACTCAAGAACCAGAACATAACCTTCCCTACAGAAAAAAACAGAGAGTAGCATTACCCAACAGAACGTACTGTGGTGATGGAAAAATTCTGTATCTGCACGGTCCAATAAGGTAACCACCAGCCACACGTGACTGCCTACCAAGTACTTCAAATGTGGCTGGTACAAGGAATGGAATTATTAATTTTACTTATTGCTAATTAATTTAAATAGCCACATGTCACGAGTGGCTGCACGGACACTGGAGGTATAGAGTACGACAACCAATCTCACTTGGCTCTATACTTTAATAGAGGGGTCTGCATACATCATAAAGATAAATGATGAAGAAATACATCATAAGGGTAACTAAAGGGTTGGAAAATAAAACCTCCAGGAAAAGGGTGAAAACAGAATTCTTAATGTATTTACATCTTACTCTGTTCCAGAAAGAATCTAGCATGACTTGTAAAGACTCGGAGCACAGCAAGAAAAATCACGTGTTAAATGTTAAAAATGCAGATACGTACATTAAAAAGGTATAAAACAAATTTAAAACAATTAATAAAAAGACCTACCTTCCACAAAGAAATAACTGAATAGCCTCTTAGTACTGATATTTTATGACCATAAGCAATTTTTTTTACAGATTTTAGTGGTTAAGACACTATTCAAGGAGTGGGTTATAGAATATGGGTTTAATCCAGAGAACAAAAATTTTAGATTGGTATATTGATGATCTATATACCAATATATATAACAAACTACCCCGAAACTGAGCAGTTTAAAACAATCACATTTATGGTCTCACACAGGTCAGAGTCTCTCGTGAGCCTGCACACATGGCTGTGGGCTTGACTGGGACTGAGAGGATCCACTTCCCGGATGGTCATCACATGGCTGCTGGCAGGAGGCCTCAGTTCCTCACCACACAGATCTCTCTACATGGACGCTTGAGTGTCCTCACAACATGGCAGCCGGCTTTGTCAGAGTGAGTGATCCAAGAGAGAAAGCAAAGGGGAAGCTGCACAGCCTTTTGTGTCTCAAAAGTCACACACTGTCATTTCCCCCACATCTATTATTTACAAATAAGTCACTAAGTTCAGCCCACACTCAAGGGGAGAGGAATTCTTTTGTTCCATCAATTACTTTCTTACTTTCCTCAGTATGTTTTTGCTTTGTCCGGTGTTTTTCCATTTGCTACTCTGAGGCCTCATTTTGCTTCACTTTACCTCCCATCCAACTCCTAACACCTCGGTCCATCCTCCTTCTGGGCCCATCGACATTGGATGGACCCTCTCAGAGCAGCTGGGCTCTGGACACCCCGTGAGTTTCTGTGAGGGGCAACTAGTGATTTGCCCAAAGACACACAAAGAAGTTGTGGCACAATCAGGACCAGAAGCCGGATCTCACATACTCTCATCAAGGGCTCTCCGCCCCACCACGCAACTATATGCCTCCCTATCCCAAGACCTGCACATCAGTTCACCTTTCCTGGTCTTCCAACTCCACCTGGAATTAGGACAAACTTCCTGTCAGCCCCAGGAAAAACTCAAATCAAATATGGGACGCATCATCACTTCCTCATTCTTCCCCAACAATCCAATTGGTCCCTGAGTCTTGTCTATTCAATCTTATAAATATTTTTCAATATTTATCCTACCCACCCCCATAGACAATATCCTAAATTCAGACACTTTTCTCTTTCACTTGGGCTTCTGCATCAACTTCTTAAAAGTCCCCTGCCTCTACCCTCACCCTAATGTATCCCCAACAATGGCAGTCAGAGATCTTTCTAATATACAGATCTTGCCATGCCATGCCCTTGAAAGAACCCTCAATGGTTCCCCTCACAAGGGACAGAGTCAACAAGGGTCTTGTAAACTGGCTCGGGGTCCAGGATTTTATCCTCCAGGTTATAAAGAGAGACCTGATGTTTGACCATCTCCTCTGTACCATACGCCTTACCTATGTTATCTCATTTAAACCACTCAGAAACTGTGCAAAATCAGCACTGTCCCTTTGCACATACTGTTCTTTCTAATTAGCCCTCTCATCTGTAAGCCATGAAGCCAAAGTAATCTAAAACCTTTCCTGGCCCACCAATCTATCCATGAGGTCCGCAGATCCCCCGTGCCACTACCTCTTCTTGTCTAGACCCCCCATTACAATTTGTTTACACAGCAATTACTCCAACATGCTTGAAAAAAGGGGGGTATCACATGCATCTCTGCACCTTCAGCCTCTAGAAAAGAACCTGTTTCAGAGTAGGTGCTTAATAAAGGTTGATGACTGATTACTGACTAAAAGGAGGGTCCGTCATGGTATAGATATGCCCAAGCAGTAACTCATTCAACACATCTCCCAGAGTGTCATATCAATGAACATATCTCCCCAAAATCCCAAGGAACAGTGCCCTGGGCTCTTAGCACTCTTTCAATTGCTCAACACTTACTGTGATTTAAGGCAGTAGAAGTGCTCAGATCAAAGGGACCTCTAGGACTTCTACACTCCCTCTACTCTTTGCTATCTGCTGGTTCCCCAGAACAGGACTTTCCAGGAGAAGCCTTTTTATTTTTCAACTTCATCACCTAGCACAAAACCTGGCACATGGGGGACCATCCATAAATGTGTTAAAGGATAATACCAGCTAGCATTTACTTAGTACTATGTGTCAGGTATGTGCTAAGGATTTAATATGCATTATCTCATTTAATGCTGACAAACAATGTCCCCAAAAAGGTACTGTCCAACATTATTCCTATTAAACAGATGTGGAAACTGAGGCCCAGAGAAGACTAGAACAAAATCAAACAGGCACTGACTGAGGGCATCACATACTTTATATTTTCACAAGCTTTATTTCATTTATTCCTCTGTACAATTCAGAAATGAAGTCATATATTATATTCCCATTTTTAGGCAAGAAAGCTTAAGGCTTGGAAAAACTGCACAATAACGCACGCACAGCTTGTAGGGCCAGGAACCAAATCCAGGTCTGTCAGACTTCTGGGCACCTTTGACAATGGCCATCTGGCCCTTCAATGGCAGAGGGAGGATTGAAGTGGCCTCTCCACAAAGCGCGGCCACCACTGGGGATGCAAAGCCTGAGCTGACAGGCCGAATGGAGTGACGCCACCTCCCACCTTGCACATCTGTAACGTGTCTCTCTCCCACCAGCACGTATGCTGACTCCGGCGGCCTGTCGGTTTGTTCCCGTTACAGGGGCGCCATCAACGCGACTCAACTAACCAAACAGGCAGCAGACGGCCAAGGGCTCACTTGCCTCGGTCCCCCTTCTCTGCACCCGGCTTCACACCTGTACTGACGGGCGGGGAGCAGGTGTCAGTCCCCCGGGGCACCTCGGGGACCGGGCGGGGGAGGACGCGGGCCTGGCATCGGCGGCCCGGGGCCCCTCGGGCGCATCGCGGAGGCCGCCACCCCGCGGCCGTCCCGGGAGGAGGGGGAGGCCCGCTCCCCAGCTGCCGCGCCCCGCCCCGCTCCCGCAGCCCCACCGGGCCGCCCCCGACGCTCGCGCCGCCCGGGCCGTTACCGATTCCGCTGCTCTTTGAAGAGCGCCGTCAGCGCGCGGAGAGCCTCCAGGTCCTGGATGGGCGCGGGCACCATGACGCCGGACAGCCTGCCGGGCGGCGGCCTGGGCGCCGCCATCTTGCCGCTCGCAGCTCGGGCCGAGCGGGCGACGACGAGGAGCAGCAGGAGGAGGAGCAGGAGGGAAGGCAGAAGGGGGAGGAGCGCGCCCGCAGCCTCCGGACGCCGCCGCCGCCGCCGCCTCTGCGCCGCTGCAGCCCGTCGCCGGGCTGGGAGAGCGCGAGAGCACGCGCCCCGGCTCGCCTCGGGCTGGAGGACGCGACGGCTCGGCGAGGGGAGGGGGCGCGGGCGGAAGTCCCGCCTGTAGGGAGGGGGCGCCGGCCGGAAGTTCGGCCTGTGGGGAAGGGGCGCGGGCGGAAGTTGTGTTTGAGGGGGCGGGGAAGTCAGGAGGGTGGAGGATCCCAGAGAAGTCCGGATGGGGCCCCGGGACGGGGGCCCCCTGAGGGGGGAGGTGCGGGCAGAGGGGGTCTCCACGGGAGGGGTATGAGGAAGGGTGGGGAGTCCTGCAGAGGCTCCCCCGGCGGAAAAGGCTGAAGACCTGGATCCTGCGGTTGGGTGGGTTGATCAGTGCCCACACCGACCCACTCGGAACCGGAGCAGTCTGTCTCCAGCTTGCAAGTCTCAGACCCTGGAAGCTCACTTCCCAATTCGTATTGATCATTTACTGACGATAACAGGTCATTTACCAGGCCTGCTTGGGGTGAGAATACGTTGTTCCAGCTCATCGAGGGCTTTATATACAATTAGGTGTCAAGGAGCTAAATTCTACATAGGTAGGGTAAGAATTGTGTTTTTCTAAGGGAAATGAGTATATTTTATAGGAATCAGACAAGGCTTCTCTGGGGTGTTGGTAACTCACATGTTTTCTTTCCACCACGCTTTATCATATCATGTATATGTCCTTTCAACAGGCATTGTTGCCAAGCCCCATGCTAGGTGCTGGGCAAACGGTGGTCCCTCGGTCTCTGTGTGGGATTGGTCCAGGATCTCCCATGGACACCAAAATCCGTGGATGCTCAAGTCCCATAGTTGGCCCTCTGTATCCACGGATGTGGAACTCATGGATACAGAGGGACGCCTGTGTAAATATCAATAAGAGACGATCCCAACCCTGAAGAAACTCAAAGACTATTGAGAGAGAGACAGGCAAACATAATTGAATACAGTTGATTACTGCTATGATAGAGGACTACACAAATTGCTATGGGACCACTTAAAATATGTAAATAGTACCCTCTACATTTTTATTTGAAGAGTAGGTGTGTGTTTATAACGTAGCGCTTTTGATGTTCTTTGCTAAATAAAATTTAAAGACCCAGTAAACACCACTAGAGTATGCAGGAGAGCTGAAACATGAACAAGCAAGTCACCTGATATTGTCATTCAGCCTTACCCATTTAACTGACTACATATTCATTCATTCCACAAGTATTTCTATGTACCTACTATGTGCCAGGCATTAGATCGCCTAGCAGTGCTCAAGACCATTCAAAATGTTTAACAATCCTTAAACTAGCAGGGCAAAATCTCCCAATTTTTCCCTGAAGAACAGGGGATAGTAAAACGTACTGTCACCAATCAAGACCTTACCCCTTGGGCTTCCCTCGTGGCGCCATGGTTAAGAATCCACCTGCCAATGCAAGGGACAAGGGTTCGAGCCCTGGCCCAGGAAGATGCTACATGCTGCGGAGCAACTAAGCCCGTGCGCCACAACTACTGAGCCCATGTGCCACAACTACTGAAGCCTGCACACCTAGAGCCCGTGCTCCGCAACAAGAGAAGCCACGACAATGAGAAGCCCGCACACCGCAATGAAGAGTAGCCCCTGCTCACCGCAACTCTAGAGAAAGCCCGCACACAGCAACGAAGACCCAACACAGCCAAAAATTAATTAATTAATTAAGAAAAAAACATCTTACCCCTTAGTTTTCTATCCTTAATTGTAAAACAAAAGTAACTACTCTGATTCTTCCAGAAAACATGTCCCATAATATTCAAATTCATTACCTGGAATATTGCAGTATGAACCTGACTGCTCTCTTTGCTTCTTCTCTTGCCTCCCTACATTCTAGATCCTTTAAAAATATTATAAGTCAACATTTCACTTTGCTCAAAACCCTCTAAAGGATTTCCATTTCACTCAGAGCAAGAACCAAAGTTCTTCCAATGGAAGAGTCCCTAAATAGGGCACGTCCTTCCTCCTCCCCCCACTCTGATCACATCTACTAGCCTCTTCCTCATCCATTGAGCTTCAGCCACCCTGCCCTCCTTGTACTCCACTTGGGGATGTACCCTCCTGCCTCAGGATTTTGCACATGCTGTTCCTTTTGCATGGAACACCTTCAATGCTCTCCCAGCAGATACTTGTGTGGCTTACTTCCTTCATCTGCTCAAAAGACCTCTTAATGGGTTTCCCTTATCAATCTTTAAAACTGTAACACACCACCCAAATTCCTGATCCTCAGGACTTTTTCTCCATAGCCCTTAACAGTTTCTATATCATATCCTTTACTTACCTATTTATTTATTGTTACTTTATTTTGTGTACTGCCAGAATGTTTAAGCTCCATGCGGACAAAGTTTTTGTCCTTTTTTTTTTTTTTTTTTTTTACTTTTGTATCTCCAGTATCTAGAAAAGGGCCAGCTATGTGGTAATTGCTCAGTAAATGTCAGTTAAATTAATGAACAAAAGATATTTTTAAAATATATTTTCAGAAAGGAGAAAGGAAATAACATGCCTCCAGAAGAAGGTCAACAATTCAAAAAGTACAGGAAAGAGGAAAGACGCAAGAGAGG